>NW_028322100.1:3157500-3387500 GCF_057628025.1 Oncorhynchus mykiss
CCTGCTCACATTCTCTGTCATCTCTATACATTTATGAACCAGGTATAGCGTTGCTTTAAGCCTGCTCACATTCTCTGTCATCTCTATACATTTATGAACCAGGTATAGCGTTGCTTTAAGCCTGCTCACATTCTCTGTCATCTCTATACATTTATGAACCAGGTATAGCGTTGCTTTAAGCCTGCTCACATTCTCTGTCATCTCTATACATTTATGAACCAGGTATAGCGTTGCTTTAAGCCTGCTCACATTCTCTGTCATCTCTATACATTTATGAACCAGGTATAGCGTTGCTTTAAGCCTGCTCACATTCTCTGTCATCTCTATACATTTATGAACCAGGTATAGCGTTGCTTTAAGCCTGCTCACATTCTCTGTCATCTCTATACATTTGTAACATTGAAAATAGACTCTTTTTCTTCTTTTATTTTACAGGAAATGTTCAGAATATAGGAATTATAGAATATAGCTATTAAGGAATTCTGCATTTTAGCTGACGATGGTTAAATAGTGATGGATAGAGGTTCCTGACCCCCCACATAATGTCAACCAATATCTTTTTTTTTTTTTTTTAAACAAGTGACCTTTATTAGTCCAAAGCTGAACTCATAATTCAAACCCTTTCTTGGGTTTCCTATTGGTGGGTTTGGTAGGAATGAGAGGTTAGCTGATTGCTTATAAATTCTGAATATGGCTTGACAACTCGCTGTGTCAGAGTGTCATTCGGAGCCCCGTGTATCAATTATGTGCATTCATTATAATCAGGCTGTGTGTACAAAGTTGAGACTACAAACAATTGTAGAACGTGTTACCGGTACGGATACCAGTTCAGTGTTGGACAATTTGATCGTTATTTAAGTCCAGTATATGTCATTATATTCCACTACCGTTAAGATTGGCTTTCTAAAATAACCGGAGATTCCAAAAGAAATAGCAAAACATATTTAATTCAGAAAGAATCTACTGATCTAAGTGATGAATTATATTTACATTTGCTTGCTGAACCGTGAAACGTAAATGAAACCAGTCAGTGGGATAAATAGGAAGAGAAATCTTGTCTAGAAGGTGTTTCTATAGGAGAGGATTCTGCACTCCTAATCCTAAACGCTCTCATCGGGCCTTAAATCGACATTCTTTTTTTTTGTTGCCTAAACCATTGATTGCGTTGATATCGATGGGAGATTTGGGTTGGAAGGTTTGAGTTGTGTGTTTACCACAACTTAGTATTCAACTGATTGATATTTCGCAGAAGATTGATCTCGTGGTCTTTTAAAACCCTTAACGTGAACCCCATCTAGCTAATAAGTGTTCAATTTCAGCCCAACTGTTAAATCTGCCCTCCAGCCATTGTGCGTGAGGCTTAGGGGGTCCCTGACATGGAAGAGAGAGGAGTGATCTCCAATGATTAGTCTCTCAGCATCTCAACATGTTGTCAATTACGCCATGGATTCGCCCACTTCACTAAATCTGACAGCACTGAGTGTTCTTGTCAGATGTGTGTAATCCAGCTAGTAGCTGGCTGTGGGCTTGTTAAGGTGTCTGAGAATTAGAGGGTCGCTGAAGACACTCCTTATCCCCCCCCCCCACCCCCCCACCCACTTTAGGAAAACTCAACTCGATCTGGATGAATGGTCTGGAATTACAATAAGGTTTCCTCAAGGTCTTTTTTGTTGACACTGAAACAACATACACGTTAATGAACACAAGAACACGAGTTGTACAGAATGTTCGCTAACTGTACAGACAGTATACTGACAGCGAAGCTACCACTTTTCATTTGGCTTTATACTCAAGCCTTTCGGATTTGAGATACAAATGTTTTATATCTGTCGTACTGCCCCTGAACAGGCGGTTAACCCACTGTTCCTAGACCAGTTAACCCACTGTTCCTAGACCAGTTAACCCACTGTTCCTAGACCAGTTAACCCACTGTTCCTAGACCAGTTAACCCACTGTTCCTAGACCAGTTAACCCACTGTTCCTAGACCAGTTAACCCACTGTTCCTAGACCAGTTAACCCACTGTCCCTAGGCCAGTTAACCCACTGTTCCTAGACCAGTTAACCCACTGTTCCTAGACCAGTTAACCCACTGTTCCTAGACCAGATAACCCACTGTTCCTAGACCAGTTAACCCACTGTTCCTAGACCAGTTAACCCACTGTTCCTAGACCAGATAACCCACTGTTCCTAGACCAGTTAACCCACTGTTCCTAGACCAGTTAACCCACTGTTCCTAGACCAGATAACCCACTGTTCCTAGACCAGTTAACCCACTGTTCCTAGACCAGTTAACCCACTGTTCCTAGACCAGTTAACCCACTGTTCCTAGACCAGTTAACCCACTGTTCCAAGACCAGTTAACCCACTGTTCCTAGACCAGTTAACCTACTGTTCCTAGACCAGTTAACCCACTGTTCCTAGACCAGTTAACCCGCTGTTCCTAGACCAGTTAACCCACTGTTCCTAGACCAGTTAACCCACTGTTCCTAGACCAGTTAACCCACTGTTCCTTAGACCAGTTAACCCACTGTTCCTAGACCAGTTAACCCACTGTTCCTAGACCAGATAACCCACTGTTCCTAGACCAGTTAACCCACTGTTCCTAGACCAGTTAACCCACTGTTCCTAGACCAGTTAACCCACTGTTCCTAGACCAGTTAACCCACTGTTCCTAGACCAGATAACCCACTGTTCCTAGACAAGTTAACCCACTGTTCCTAGACCAGTTAACCCACTGTTCCTAGACCAGTTAACCCACTGTTCCTAGACCAGTTAACCCACTGTTCCTAGACCAGTTAACCCACTGTTCCTAGACCAGTTAACCCACTGTTCCTAGACCAGTTAACCCACTGTTCCTAGACCAGTTAACCCACTGTTCCTAGACCAGTTAACCCACTGTTCCTAGACCAGTTAACCCACTGTTCCTAGACCAGTTAACCCACTGTTCCTAGACCAGTTAACCCACTGTTCCTTAGACCAGTTAACCCACTGTTCCTAGACCAGTTAACCCACTGTTCCTAGACCAGTTAACCCACTGTTCCTAGACCAGATAACCCACTGTTCCTAGACCAGTTAACCCACTGTTCCTAGACCAGTTAACCCACTGTTCCTAGACCAGTTAACCCACTGTTCCTAGACCAGATAACCCACTGTTCCTAGACCAGTTAACCCACTGTTCCTAGACCAGTTAACCCACTGTTCCAAGACCAGTTAACCCACTGTTCCTAGACCAGTTAACCCACTGTTCCTAGACCAGTTAACCCACTGTTCCTAGACCAGTTAACCCACTGTTCCTTAACCAGTTAACCCACTGTTCCTAGACCAGTTAACCCACTGTTCCTAGACCAGTTAACCCACTGTTCCTTAGACCAGTTAACCCACTGTTCCTAGACCAGTTAACCCACTGTTCCTAGACCAGATAACCCACTGTTCCTAGACCAGTTAACCCACTGTTCCTAGACCAGTTAACCCACTGTTCCTAGACCAGTTAACCCACTGTTCCTAGACCAGTTAACCCACTGTTCCTAGACCAGATAACCCACTGTTCCTAGACCAGTTAACCCACTGTTCCTAGACCAGTTAACCCACTGTTCCTAGACCAGTTAACCCACTGTTCCTAGACCAGTTAACCCACTGTTCCTAGACCAGTTAACCCACTGTTCCTAGACCAGTTAACCCACTGTTCCTAGACCAGTTAACCCACTGTTCCTAGACCAGTTAACCCACTGTTCCTAGACCAGTTAACCCACTGTTCCTAGACCAGTTAACCCACTGTTCCTAGACCAGTTAACCCACTGTTCCTAGACCAGTTAACCCACTGTTCCTAGACCAGTTAACCCACTGTTCCTTAGACCAGTTAACCCACTGTTCCTAGACCAGTTAACCCACTGTTCCTAGACCAGATAACCCACTGTTCCTAGACCAGTTAACCCACTGTTCCTAGACCAGTTAACCCACTGTTCCTAGACCAGTTAACCCACTGTTCCTAGACCAGTTAACCCACTGTTCCTAGACCAGTTAACCCACTGTTCCTAGACCAGATAACCCACTGTTCCTATACCAGTTAACCCACTGTTCCTAGACCAGTTAACCCACTGTTCCAAGACCAGTTAACCCACTGTTCCTAGACCAGTTAACCCACTGTTCCTAGACCAGTTAACCCACTGTTCCTAGACCAGTTAACCCACTGTTCCTAGACCAGTTAACCCACTGTTCCTAGACCAGTTAACCCACTGTTCCTAGACCAGTTAACCCACTGTTCCTAGACCAGTTAACCCACTGTTCCTAGACCAGTTAACCCACTGTTCCTAGACCAGATAACCCACTGTTCCTAGACCAGTTAACCCACTGTTCCTAGACCAGTTAACCCACTGTTCCTAGACCAGTTAACCCACTGTTCCTAGACCAGTTAACCCACTGTTCCTTAGACCAGTTAACCCACTGTTCCTAGACCAGTTAACCCACTGTTCCTAGACCAGATAACCCACTGTTCCTAGACCAGTTAACCCACTGTTCCTAGACCAGTTAACCCACTGTTCCTAGACCAGTTAACCCACTGTTCCTAGACCAGTTAACCCACTGTTCCTAGACCAGATAACCCACTGTTCCTAGACCAGTTAACCCACTGTTCCTAGACCAGTTAACCCACTGTTCCTAGACCAGTTAACCCACTGTTCCTAGACCAGTTAACCCACTGTTCCAAGGCCGTCATTGAAAATAAGAATTTTGTTCTTAACTGACTTGCCGGGTTAAATAAAGGTTAATTAAATATGAGGTGACAGTAGATAACCTTCCATTTGAAGGTATTTACATACCTGTAGGCAGAACAACATATTTTTACTTTGTCAGCTCAGGGATTTGATCCAGCAACCTTTCAGTTACTAGTCCAACACTCTAACCACTAGGCTACCCTGTCACCCTCTTTTGAGGAATGCAATTCACCTACAGTATAGTAGTGTATCACATTTAGTCAAATGTAGTATTTGGTCCCATATTCCTAGCATAAAATGACTACATCAAGCATGTGACTCGACAAATTAGTTGAATGCATTTGCAGTTTGTTTGTGTATAGATGCTGTGAAAGACTGGAGTCTAGAGCCAAATTAGATATTTATACTTCGCTTGTCCAAATAAACATCTAGTATGGTATATACTTGTACGTTGATTTACCAGACTGTCAATGGGATACAAACGATCCTCTTCTTGTGACAGTGACATGGGCTGGTGGTCTCATCGACCAATCAGGTTGGACTGTTGTGTAGTAACGCAACGGTGATGAGGCACTTCCTGGATAAGTGGTACAACGTTTGGATGGACGGTTTTGTCAGATGTATGCTTATACGAAAGCAGAAATAAATTTAAAAAAAAACATTTCACTTTTGAAAAGCAGTCTCCCAATTTGAAACTGACAAATGCATTTCAAAATGCTGTTAATGTTGCCGTTGCAAGTCATTAGCATAGATTTCTCATCATCTTTGGGTTAGGATGCACCAGGGAGTAAAAAGTATGAAAAGAAATGCCTATCCAAAGCCATTTAAATTACCCCCAAAACGAATAGTGGTATTCGATCTACTCTCAGATGTTGAAATTAGGTTGTGTGACACTCGTTGCATGTGCCGTCAAATTTCTCCTTTTGAGCTCAAATCTCTCTTCCAGAGGACCACATTTGCACGGATGGAGCCACTGACTAGCTACAGTTCTTCAGGGATCTGCAAAACATTTCCACAGTTTGATGAGAACGGTTCCACTCCATCACATCTATAGATTATTTTCAGCCTGTAAAATTTCACACTTTTATTAATCAAATCTTTTTTTTTTCTTCTTTCGAGCCCTTCTCATCATCCACAGTACAGGTATAGCATCCTCGTCTTGAATTGGTTGTTGTGCGCACTATTTTCATACCCCATGGGGTAGCTCTGTCCTTCTGAGGGTTGAAAGGGAAGATGGAATGTAACGTTCTGAACACTTAGGTCCTGGGGAACGTCCCCAGTATGGTACCTGTAAGGTTCTGCTCAGAGAAAATTGATGTTTAGAACGAAAGACAATCATATCAAAATGAGAAATTATACTTTAAGATATGACTTTAAGTTAACTACAGAGTATATAAGTCTAGTGGTGAGAGAAAAAAATAATAATAATTTGATGCGTAAATAATTATACTAAAGCTTTTCTGCCAAACTATCATATTGTATTGTAAACTATCATATTGTATTGTAAACTATCATATTGTATTGTAAACCATCATATTGTATTGTAAACTATCATATTGTATTGTAAACTATCATATTGTATTGTAAACCATCATATTGTATTGTAAACTATCATATTGTATTGTAATCCATCATATTGTATTGTAAACCATCATATTGTATTGTAAACTATCATATTGTAAACTATCATATTGTAAACTATCATATTGTATTGTAAACTATCATATTGTATTGTAAACTATCATATTGTATTGCAAACCATCATATTGTATTGTAAACTATCATATTGTATTGTAAACCATCATATTGTATTGTAAACTATCATATTGTATTGTAAACTATCATATTGTATTGTAAACCATCATATTGTATTGTAAACTATCATATTGTAAACTATCATATTGTAAACTATCATATTGTATTGTAAACTATCATATTGTAAACTATCATATTGTATTGTAAACCGTCATATTGTATTGTGAACCATCATATTGTATTGTAAACCATCATATTGTATTGTAAACCATCATATTGTATTGCAAACTATCATATTGTATTGTAAACTATCATATTGTATTGTAAACCATCATATTGTATTGTAAACCATCATATTGTATTGTGAACCATCATATTGTATTGTAAACCATCATATTGTATTGTAAACCATCATATTGTATTGTAAACTATCATATTGTACTGTAAACTATCATATTGTAAACTATCATAATGTATTGTAAACCATCATATTGTATTGTAAACTATCATATTGTATTGTGAACCATCATATTGTATTGTGAACCATCATATGTATTGTGAACCATCATATTGTATTGTAAACCATCATATTGTATTGTAAACCATCATATTGTATTGTAAACTATCATATTGTATTGTAAACCATCATATTGTATTGTAAACTATCATATTGTAAACTATCATATTGTAAACTATCATATTGTATTGTAAACTATCATATTGTATTGTAAACTATCATATTGTATTGCAAACCATCATATTGTATTGTAAACTATCATATTGTATTGTAAACCATCATATTGTATTGTAAACTATCATATTGTATTGTAAACTATCATATTGTATTGTAAACCATCATATTGTATTGTAAACTATCATATTGTAAACTATCATATTGTAAACTATCATATTGTATTGTAAACTATCATATTGTAAACTATCATATTGTATTGTAAACCATCATATTGTATTGTAAACTATCATATTGTATTGTAAACTATCATATTGTATTGTAAACCATCATATTGTATTGTAAACTATCATATTGTAAACTATCATATTGTAAACTATCATATTGTATTGTAAACTATCATATTGTAAACTATCATATTGTATTGTAAACCGTCATATTGTATTGTGAACCATCATATTGTATTGTAAACCATCATATTGTATTGTAAACCATCATATTGTATTGCAAACTATCATATTGTATTGTAAACTATCATATTGTATTGTAAACCATCATATTGTATTGTAAACCATCATATTGTATTGTGAACCATCATATTGTATTGTAAACCATCATATTGTATTGTAAACCATCATATTGTATTGTAAACTATCATATTGTACTGTAAACTATCATATTGTAAACTATCATAATGTATTGTAAACCATCATATTGTATTGTAAACTATCATATTGTATTGTGAACCATCATATTGTATTGTGAACCATCATATGTATTGTGAACCATCATATTGTATTGTAAACCATCATATTGTATTGTAAACCATCATATTGTATTGTAAACTATCATATTGTATTGTAAACTATCATATTGTATTGTAAACCATCATATTGTATTGTAAACCATCATATTGTACTGTAAACAATCATATTGTATTGTAAACTATCATATTGTATTGTAAACCATCATATTGTATTGTAAACCATCATATTGTATTGTGAACCGTCATATTGTACTGTAAACCATCATATTGTATTGTAAACCATCATATTGTATTGTAAACTATCATATTGTACTGTAAACTATCATATTGTAAACTATCATATTGTATTGTAAACCATCATATTGTATTGTAAACTATCATATTGTATTGTGAACCATCATATTGTATTGTGAACCATCATATGTATTGTGAACCATCATATTGTATTGTAAACCATCATATTGTATTGTAAACCATCATATTGTATTGTAAACTATCATATTGTAAACTATCATATTGTATTGTAAACTATCATATTGTATTGTGAACCATCATATTGTATTGTAAACCATCATATTGTATTGTAAACTATCATATTGTATTGTAAACCATCATATTGTATTGTAAACTATCATATTGTATTGTAAACTATCATATTGTATTTTAAACCATCATATTGTATTGTGAACCGTCATATTGTATTGTAAACCATCATATTGTATTGTAAACCATCATATTGTATTGTGAACCATCATATTGTATTGTAAACTATCAGATTGTAAACTATCATATTGTATTGTAAACTATCATATTGTATTGTGAACCATCATATTGTATTGTAAACCATCATATTGTACTGTAAACTATCATATTGTATTGTAAACCATCATATTGTATTGTAAACCATCATATTGTATTGTAAACCATCATATTGTATTGTGAACCATCATATTGTATTGTAAACCATCGTATTGTATTGTAAACTATCATATTGTACTGTAAACTATCATATTGTAAACTATCATATTGTACTGTAAACAATCATATTGTATTGTAAACTATCATATTGTATTGTAAACCATCATATTGTATTGTAAACCATCATATTGTATTGTGAACCGTCATATTGTATTGTAAACCATCATATTGTATTGTAAACCATCATATTGTATTGTAAACTATCATATTGTATTGTGAACCATCATATTGTATTGTGAACCATCATATGTATTGTGAACCATCATATTGTATTGTAAACCATCATATTGTATTGTAAACCATCATATTGTATTGTAAACCATCATATTGTAAACTATCACATTGTATTGTAAACCATCATATTGTATTGTAAACCATCATATTGTATTGTAAACCATCATATTGTATTGTAAACCATCATATTGTATTGTGAACCATCATATTGTATTGTAAACTATCATATTGTATTGTAAACCATCATATTGTATTGTAAACTATCATATTGTATTGTAAACCATCATATTGTATTGTAAACCATCATATTGTATTGCACTGTGTTTTGGTCCTTTTGCAATTTCCCTTCCATGAACACAACTATTGTATTTACCGTTGTCAGTGTGTGTGTTGTCTACAGTACAGGGGACCTGTGTTATCTCCTCTGAGTGTTCATCCTGTGGGAGTTTGTTTTATTGTTCTTAACAACAGCAGTAATGCACGGCGTCTTTGATGACCCAAATAGATATAGGACTTTTATTTTTGTATTTTTTTTTATTTTACTAGGCAAGTCAGTTAATTAAGAACAAATGTTTATTCACAATGACGGCCTAAATTGACTGAAAACTTTTACTGTGTTTTTGTGTTTTAATCACCGGAGACACTTATTGATAATTATTATTATTTATTTTTTTGTGAACTTTGAAAAAGGAGCAATATTTTTGGAGATAGTCCATATTTCAGTGCCTTCAGCTCAGCGTTTTGAGGGTAAATTCAAGCCAACAGAAAGAAAAGGCCAGGTTAGGAGTACCAACATGTTATTTAAGAGCCAAACACTTGACATTTTACTCATTTGAATAGTTTGAACCAAAGCCACCAATGACAACGCTCTAATGTCACATTTCTACCCTAAACTTTGGAACAAGGAACCCCTGTGAAAAATCCTTGGGTGCTCTTCAAGATGACACCAACAAAAATACAATGGCGTCCAAACGGCGTGGCGAATACATGGGTCAAGTCTCGGGAAGAAAAAAACATCAAATAACAGGCTTCATTTCATTCTCTTGAAAATCCCTTTCTCTATCTAAGGTCAACAGACTTTCTTTCAAAGCAGTGACAATAATGAGTTAAAGGGGGCTTAGGGCTTTATGGCACGATGCCTGGCTGGGCCTCTTAGCTCAGCACCACCACACTGAGTGACAGAAGGCAGCTGGCAGACCACCATCTTCTTCCTGCAGTGGAAGAGATGCCTTGGTCCAGCCAACAGCATTCACATCTACTCCTCAATTCAGACAATCACTCTTGTCTTTGCACCAAAACATGTTTGAGGAGCTTAACTGTGTGGAAACATAGATGATGCAAACCAACACTCATGTTTAGAAGAGCTTAACTGGGTGGAAACATCAATTATACTATATTTTAGGAGTGTTGACTTTGGATTTGTCAGTAAATTTTTTCTATATCCTCCTGAGACCTGACATAAGATACTTGTTTGGGGTAAAAGAAAATAGATATTTGTTTTAAATATATTTTTATTTATATTTTATTGTAATGACAAAATTATCCACTGCAGTGGTTATTAGGACATACATCTGAACATTACAGCCAATGGGGACAGTAGGTGGAACACATTAACATTACAGTCAATGGGTTCAGTAGGTGAAATACATTACAGTCAATGGGTACAGTAGGTGAAATACATTAACATTACAGTCAATGGGTACAGTAGGTGGAACACATTAACATTACAGTCAATGGGTACAGTAGGTGAAAACATTAACATTACAGTCAATGGGTACAGTAGGTGAGAACATTAACATTAGAGTCAATGGGTACAGTAGGTGGAACACATTAACATTACAGTCAATGGGTACAGTAGGTGAAAACATTAACATTACAGTCAATGGGTACAGTAGGTGAAAAACATTAACATTACAGTCAATGGGTACAGTAGGTGAAATACATTACAGTCAATGGGTACAGTAGGTGGAACACATTAACATTACAGTCAATGGGTACAGTAGGTGAAAACATTAACATTACAGTCAATGGGTACAGTAGGTGAGAACATTAACATTACAGTCAATGGGTACAGTAGGTGGAACACATTAACATTACAGTCAATGGGTACAGTAGGTGAAAACATTAACATTACAGTCAATGGGTACAGTAGGTGAAAAACATTAACATTACAGTCAATGGGTACAGTAGGTCAAAAACATTACAGTCAATGGGTACAGTAGGTGAAAACATTAACATTACAGTCAATGGGTACAGCAGGTCAAAACGTTACAGTCAATGGGTACAGTAGGTCAAAAACATTACAGTCAATGGGTACAGTAGGTGAAATACATTAACATTACAGCCAATGGGTACAGTAGGTGAAATACATTAACATTACAGTCAATGGGTACAGTAGGTCAAAAACATTACAGTCAATGGGTACAGTAGGTGAAAACATTAACATTACAGTCAATGGGTACAGTAGGTGGAAACATTAACATTACAGTCAATGGGTACAGTAGGTGGAAACATTAACATTACAGTCAATGGGAACAGTAGGTGAAAACATTAACATTACAGTCAATGGGTACAGTAGGTGAAAACATTAACATTACAGTCAATGGGTACAGTAGGTTGACAACATTAACATTACAGTCAATGGGTACAGTAGGTTGAAACATTAACATTACAGTCAATGGGTACAGTAGGTGAAATACATTAACATTACAGTCAATGGGTACAGTAGGTGGAAACATTAACATTACAGTCAATGGGTACAGTAGGTGAAATACATTAACATTACAGTCAATGGGTACAGTAGGTGAAAAAATGACAGTCAATGGGTACAGTAAGTGAAAACATTAACATTACAGTCAATGGGTACAGTAGGTGGAAACATTAACATTACAGTCAATGGGTACAGTAGGTGAAAACATTATAATTACAGTCAATGGGTACAGTAGGTGAAAACATTAACATTACAGTCAATGGGTACAGTAGGTGAAACACATTACAGTCAATGGGTACAGTAGGTGAAAACATTAACATTACAGTCAATGGGTACAGTAGGTGAAAACATTAACATTACAGTCAATGGGAACAGTAGGTGAAAACATTAACATTACAGTCAATGGGTACAGTAGGTGATTTGTTTAATACATTACAGTCAATGGGGACAGTAGGTGGAACATTAACATTACAGTCAATGGGTACAGTAGGTGGAACACATTACAGTCAATGGGTACAGTAGGTGGAACACATTACAGTCAATGGGTACAGTAGGTAAGTCCGGGTGTCCTCTACAGAGGACAGGAAGAGAAAGTTGTCAAGGTCAGACACCCCGACCGACACACGTGATATCATTGAAAAGCCCAGAATGTCCCATCATAGGGACAACGGGATTCAATACAGTCAGTGGCTCGTATGGCCTCACAGATACAAACCGAAACCTGATGTCCTCTAGAAAGAACAACATTGAATTTCTGAGTCTCATGATTTTTTATTTTATTTCTCCTTTATTTAACAAGGCAACTCAGTTAAATTAAGAAAAAAATATTATTTTACAATGACGGCCTACCCATGCCAAACCCTCCCCTTACTCGGACGACGCTGGGCCAATTGTGCATCGCCCTATGGGACTCCCGATAAACAGCCGTGACACAGTCCGGGATCGTACAAGGGTCTGTAGCGACGCCTCTAGCACTGAGATGCAGTGCCTGAGACCGCTATGATACAGTCCGGGATCGTACCAGGGTCTGTAGTGACGCCTCTACCACTGATGCAGTGCCTCAGACCCGCTGTGATACAGTCCGGGATCGTACCAGGGTCTGTAGTGACGCCTCTAGCACTGAGATGCAGTGCCTCAGACCCGCTGTGAAACAGTCCGGGATCGTACCAGGGTCTGTAGTGACGCCTCTAGCACTGAGATGCAGTGCCTCAGACCGCTGTGATACAGACCGGGATCGTACCAGGGTCTGTAGTGACGCCTCTAGCACTGAGATGCAGTGCCTCAGACCGCTGTGATACAGACCGGGATCGTACTAGGGTCTGTAGTGACGCCTCTAGCACTGAGATGCAGTGCCTGAGACCGCTGTGATACAGTCCGGGATCGTACAAGGGTCTGTAGTGACGCCTCTACCACTGAGATGCAGTGCCTTAGACTCGCTGCACCACTCGGGAGAGGCCTACGTTTCCCTAATCATCTGGGTGACATTTCTCAATTATCCACAACAGAGTTCTCATTAATGAACCTTCTTCGCTGTCCACTGGTGGCAACCTTCTCCCATATACATGGGAATAGACATGTTTTCCCTGCTATCATCCATCCAATCATCTGATCTAAAGTAGTAGATGGTTGGTGATAGAGGCAATACAAATGAAACATCCAATCAGTAAATGTAGAAAGTAATAATGTTTTTTTTGTTGTCTCTTTCTATGTTTGCATTTCGCTGGTTCATTTACGTCAGTTAAACTCCCCCAGTTGTCTGTGAGGCAGATCCATGCCAGTCGTGTTACTGAGGCTGGCAGAGCTGAGTGTGAATGACTTGGCAGGCCAACAGACAGCAGCACATACGGATAGGCCCTTCTAGGATATCTGCTGTGACAAGGCTTTACGAGCTCACCGAACTTACTGGTAATTTGGCAAAGAACTGTTAGCACTTTACAGGAAGTGACACCACAGACCCATATGATTTCAAACAAGGCACTTGTATCCAATATCCCAATGTTATTTTAAGGCTCTTCAAAAATGTAAACCGTTCGCTGACTATTGGCTTATGTTTGGTTGAACGTTAATGAACTAACTCAGTAACTGTACTTTCTAGCTAGTCGTAACGAGGAGTGCTCTCTAAGCCGTTCTTGGTGTGAACATGACAGTTTCTAGTGCTAGGTGGTTGTAGGGGCTCTGGTCTCTGTCAACATATTGGTATATTATAGAGTTAACACAAATGAATGAGATGTTCCTACAGGGGATGTAGCCGGCAGTCAGCCTGCAAGGTCCAACGTTAATGAAACCATTAAAGTGCAACAAACAGAATGACTTTATCAGGACAAAAAAATGTGTTATTTTCTCAAGGTGAATGCCTCAGTAATATAAAAGGTGTAAACTGATTCCCCATCACAGAGGTGACACAGAAACTAACCCGACAGAGGATCCTTTAATTGGGCACCGGGAAAAAATACAATAAAAGGATATTGCACTTGGAATGCATTATTACAAAAAAAAACATGTTTTCATTGGAATTGCTACAACTTAATTTCAAAAGCACTACCAGCTAAATTATAACAGGTCTATCTTTAAATATCAAAATGGTATTACATTAAAGCAATAACTTACATCCCAGCTAAAATAATATCATTTCAGGTTATTACGTTGCCTAAAAAAATAAATAAAATAAAACCTTCTTTGACAAGCTTGGCTAATTCTTCTATCAGGATGTTGTGAATTGATGGGACATCTATATTTGCACTAATGTCTGATTATATTATGTCAGATGGACCAGCAATGTAGAAGGGTTGTTTCTGCAGATTACCGAGAGTGGTACAACTAAGTACAGTACAATAGCACTACGTGACAGATTGATGGATGGAGTAGTTTGCTGTATCAAAGTGGACATGGCTAGGACAAGTCCAGTTGTATTGTTATGAAGCTGACACCTTTAGCACAACACGACAATGATCAGCACTGAGGAACGTCTTCTCTTCTCTCCTTAATATTTAACCCGTTCACCTCGATTGACCTAAACCGTAACCAAGCTCAATAAACAAAGACCGTTACTACACAGTTCTACTACACAACAAACCAGTTCTACTACACAACAAACCAGTTCTACTACACAACAAACCAGTTCTACTACACAACAAACAGTTATACTACACAACAAACCAGTTCTACTACACAACAAACCAGTTCTACTACACAACAAACCAGTTCTACTACACAACAAACCAGTTCTACTACACAACAAACCAGTTCTACTACACAACAAACCAGTTCTACTACACAACAAACCAGTTCTACTACACAACAAAGTTCTACTACACAACAAACAGTTCTACTACACAACAAACCAGTTCTACTACACAACAAACCAGTTCTACTACACAACAAACCAGTTCTACTACACAACAAACAGTTATACTACACAACAAACAGTTATACTACACAATAAACAGTTATACTACACAACAAACCAGTTATACTACACAACAAACCAGTTCTACTACACAACAAACCAGTTCTACTACACAACAAACAGTTATACTACACAACAAACCAGTTATAATACACAACAAACAGTTCTACTACACAACAAACCAGTTATACTACACAACAAACAGTTCTACTACACAACAAACAGTTCTACTACACAACAAACCAGTTCTACTACACAACAAACCAGTTCTACTACACAACAAACAGTTATACTACACAACAAACCAGTTATAATACACAACAAACAGTTCTACTACACAACAAACCAGTTCTACTACACAACAAACCAGTTCTACTACACAACAAACAGTTCTACTACACAACAAACAATTCTACTACACAACAAACAGTTCTACTACACAACAAACCAGTTATACTACACAACAAACAGTTCTACTACACAACAAACAGTTCTACTACACAACAAACAGTTCTACTACACAACAAACCAGATATACTACACAACAAACCAGTTCTACTACACAACAAACCAGTTATACTACACAACAAACCAGTTCTACTACACAACAAACAGTTCTACTACACAACAAACCAGTTATACTACACAACAAACCAGTTCTACTACACAACAAACCAGTTCTACTACACAACAAACAGTTCTACTACACAACAAACAGTTCTACTACACAACAAACAGTTATACTACACAACAAACAGTTCTACTACACAACAAACCAGTTCTACTACACAACAAACCAGTTATACTACACAACAAACCAGTTATACTACACAACAAACCAGTTATACTACACAACAAACCAGTTCTACTACACAACAAACCAGTTATACTACACAACAAACCAGTTATACTACACAACAAACCAGTTCTACTACACAACAAACAGTTCTACTACACAACAAACCAGTTCTACTACACAACAAACCAGTTATACTACACAACAAACAGTTCTACTACACAACAAACAGTTCTACTACACAACAAACCAGTTCTACTACACAACAAACAGTTATACTACACAACAAACAGTTCTACTACACAACAAACCAGTTCTACTACACAACAAACCAGTTATACTACACAACAAACAGTTCTACTACACAACAAACAGTTCTACTACACAACAAACCAGTTCTTCTACACAACAAAGAGTTCTACACTACAGTTCTACTACACAACAAACCAGTTCTACTACACAACAAACCAGTTATACTACACAACAAACCAGTTCTACTACACAACAAACCAGTTATACTACACAACAAACCAGTTCTACTACACAACAAACCAGTTCTACTACACAACAAACCAGTTCTACTACACAACAAACAGTTATACTACACAACAAACCAGTTCTACTACACAACAAACCAGTTCTACTACACAACAAACAGTTATACTACACAACAAACCAGTTCTACTACACAACAAACCAGTTCTACTACACAACAAACAGTTCTACTACACAACAAACAGTTCTACTACACAACAAACAGTTCTACTACACAACAAACAGTTCTACTACACAACAAACCAGTTCTACTACACAACAAACCAGTTATACTACACAACAAACAGTTCTACTACACAACAAACCAGTTATACTACACAACAAACAGTTCTACTACACAACAAACCAGTTCTACTACACAACAAACAGTTCTACTACACAACAAACCAGTTCTACTACACAACAAACCAGTTCTACTACACAACAAACCAGTTATACTACACAACAAACCAGTTATACTACACAACAAACCAGTTCTACTACACAACAAACCAGTTATACTACACAACAAACCAGTTATACTACACAACAAACCAGTTATACTACACAACAAACCAGTTATACTACACAACAAACCAGTTCTACTACACAACAAACCAGTTCTACTACACAACAAACCAGTTATACTACACAACAAACCAGTTATACTACACAACAAACCAGTTCTACTACACAACAAACCAGTTCTACTACACAACAAACCAGTTCTACTACACAACAAACAGTTCTACACAAAGTCTATAAGTTCCCTTCACTTGCAGAACAATCACACTAACATCAATATTTGCCCATTCAGCTGTTTTGCAGCACAGTGTTTAGAAAAACAGATCCAGGAAATGCTTTGAAAGTATAAAGGAACAAATGTGCCCTGGAATAGTCATATAAAAAAAAACTCAATTATGATTTAAAAAATATATAAATATCCACAAAACCCCCCCAGAGCTTGAGTCTTTTGATAATACGACGCCCTGTCTTACATCTCCTGGTGCACAAACAGTTCTGACACAGATTCACAAATACCTACTAAGGAACTATTAATTACATGAAACAATAGAACTTCACATCCCAATTAGGAGTGGGCTTTCCTACGTAGATTTGGATCTGGGAACGAGATAAGACGACCCCCCCCCCCACCCCACCCCTCCCCCCTCCCCACACCAACCGAAAAACAAAACAAAACAAGGAAACAAAACCTAAAAAAAACCCTGCAAGCGTCGGGTTTAATAAACAGAATAGTTAAGTATTCATGTTTAACAAGCTTGTTTAAAAAAAAAAAAAAATTAAAAAAAATGAACATGTTTGTTTGCTCTATAATACTGCAAGTTGTATGGCTCCTGTAGTGTAGACAATAGCCCCCCTACTATTACCATGTTGCTTGGCATCGAAAAAGAAGAAGTCCGTTTGAAGATGGTGAATGTAGACATTCAGTAACTCACTAATACATCTTTGTGTATATACGCTCTCCTCTGGTTATTGTTCAAGAGACCAGCCCATTTACAGGACTTGTTCTATTGATCTATTCCTTTAGAGCGACCTGGTAGTGCCGCTAGTCTATGGACGGAGAGCTCAATTCTCAGAAATATGATCTAATTGTTTACAGGGGGTGCGGGGTCAAGACACAAGTGCCCTTCGGAACAATCCGGGAACAGGAGTGTGGCCTATTAATCTCCATTGTGGTGGGTGATAGATGAGTGATGGGGAAAGGTTCACTGATGTCTGTTCCAGGGCCTGACAGAGCTGTGGCATCCATCATGTCAGCTGCTTTAGAAACAATAACCGCAAGACACAGGAGGTGGAGTGACTGACTGGCTGGCTGGTTAACTTGCTGGCTGGCTGACTGGCTGACTGACTGGCTGGCTGACTGGCTGACTGGCTGACTGGATGGCTGGCTTGCTGGTTGGCTGACTGGCTGGCTGGCTGGCTAGCTGGCTGACTGGCTGGCTGGCTGACTGGATGGCTGACTGGATGGCTGGCTGACTGAGTGACTGACTGGCTGGTTGGCTGGCTGGCTGGTTGACTGGCTGGCTGGCTGGCTGACTGCCTGGCTGGCTGGCTGACTGGTTGACTGGCTGGCTGACTGGCTGGCTGGCTGACTGGCTGACTGGCTGACTGGATGGCTGGCTTTCTGGCTGGCTGGCTGACTGGATGGCTGGCTGACTGACTGACTGACTGACTGGCTGGCTGGCTAGCTGGCTGACTGGCTGGCTGGCTGGCTGACTGGATGGCTGGCTGGCTGACTGGCTGGCTGACTGGATGGCTGACTGGATGGCTGGCTGACTGACTGGCTATTTGGCTGGCTGGCTGGCTGGCTGGCTGACTGGTTGACTGGCTGACTGACTGGTTGACTGGCTGGCTGACTGGCTGGTTAACTGGCTGGCTGACTGGTTGGCTGGCTGGCTGACTGGTTGGCTGACTGGTTGAATGGCTGGCTGACTGGTTGGCTGGCTGGCTGACTGGCTGGTTAACTGGCTGGCTGACTGTCTGGCTGGCTGGCTGGCTGGCTGGTTGACTGGCTGGCTGGCTGACTGGCTGGCTGGCTGACTGGCCGACTGGCTGGCTGGCTGACTGGCTGGCTGGCTGGATGGTTGACTGGCTGGCTGTCTGACTGGCTGGCTGGCTGACTGGCTGGCTGGCTGGCTGGCTGACTGGCCGACTGGCTGGCTGGCTGACTGGCTGGCTGGCTGGCTGGATGATTGACTGGCTGGCTGGCTGACTGGCTGGCTGACTGTCTGGCTGGCTGGCTGGTTGACTGGCTGGCTGGCTGGCTGACTGGCTGGCTGGCTGGCTGACTGGCCGACTGGCTGACTGGCCGACTGGCTGGCTGGATGGCTTGCTGCACACGACGGGGCTGCTCTCTGATTACTGTCTACATGTGAAATCATTGTAATGGTGCTTCTTCGCCTGTTTTTCCATGATGCAATCTAGAGAAATATGTATAAAAAATCGCTTCTACTGTGAGCATCTTGAAGATACTGAAGTCAATGGATGTACATCAAGTTCTCATGGTCTCACTTCAGTCTTCAACTTTTGACGGTTAAGTTTAGGCATTAATTCCCCTGATTGGTTAAGGTTTGAGATAGGGTTAAAGGTGAATGGTTAAGGTTTGAGATAGGGTTAAAGGTGAATAGTTAAGGTTTGAGATAGGGTTAAAGGTGAATGGTTAAGGTAAGGGTTAAGGTTTGAGATAGGGTTAAAGGTGAATGGTTAAGGTTTGAGATAGGGTTAAAGGTGAATGGTTAAGGTAAGGGTTAAGGTTTGAGATAGGGTTAAAGGTGAATGGTTAAGGTTTGAGATAGGGTTAAAGGTGAATGGTTAAGGTTTGAGATAGGGTTAAAGGTGAATGGTTAAGGTTTGAGATAGGGTTAAAGGTGAATGGTTAAGGTTTGAGATAGGGTTAAAGGTGAATGGTTAAGGTTTGAGATAGGGTTAAAGGTGAATGGTTAAGGTTTGAGATAGGGTTAAAGGTGAATGGTTAAGGTAAGGGTTAAGGTTTGAGATAGGGTTAAAGGTGAATGGTTAAGGTTTGAGATAGGGTTAAAGGTGAATGGTTAAGGTTTGAGATAGGGTTAAAGGTGAATGGTTAAGGTTTGAGATAGGGTTAAAGGTGAATGGTTAAGGTTTGAGAAAGGGTTAAAGGTGAATGGTTAAGGTTTGAGATAGGGTTAAAGGTGAATGGTAAAGGTTTGAGAAAGGGTTAAAGTTGAATGGTTAAGGTAAGGGTTAAGATTTGAGATAGGGTTAAAGGTGAATGGTTAAGGTTTGAGATAGGGTTAGCGGTGAATGGTTAAGGTTTGAGATAGGGTTAAAGGTAAATGGTTAAGCTAAGGCGTACAGTTTGAAAGGATACAAATAAGAGTGTCTGTCACTTGGATTGAACCTGCGATCCTGTGAGCCACAGAATGCTGTTGAAGCCTGTCCTCTATCTCCATCTACAACAGCCTAGCAAGCCACAAGCCTACTAGACAGTAATAATTGCCCTTAGTGGACAGTATATTAGGCATCTCCCAACACATATTTATTTTTCCAGGCAAGTCAGTTAAGAACAAATTCTTATTTACAATGACAGCCGACCCTAGCCAAATCCTAATCACCATCTGTGATTGGGATTCCCATAGAGCCAATTGCACACCGCCCTATGGGACTCCCAATCACAGCCCGGTTGTGATACAGCCTGGAATCAAACCAGGGTCTGTAGTGACGCCTCTAAGCACTGAGATGCAGTGCCATAGACCACTGAGATGCAGTGCCATAGACCACTGAGATCCAGTGCCTTAAACTACTGTGATACAGCCTGGAATGGAACCGGGGTCTGTAGTGACGCCTCTAAGCACTGAGATACAGTGTCTTAGACCGTGGTGATACAGCCTGGAATCGAACCAGGGTGTGTAGTGACGCCTCTAAGCACTGAGATGCAGTGCCTTAAACCGCTGCGCCACTCGGGAGCTGGACAGCTGTCAAATATTGCCGTGGATCTGGTGTGACATGGCTGTGGATGAGACGGTGCATGGAGCACAGTGGACAGTTGTCAAATATTGACGTGGATCTGGTGTGACATGGCTGTTGATGAGACGGTGCTTGGAGCACAGTGGACAGTTGTCAAATATTGCCGTGGATCTGGTGTGACATGGCTGTTGATGAGACGGTGCTTGGAGCACAGTGGACAGTTGTCAAATATTGACGTGGATCTGGTGTGACATGGCTGTGGATGAGACGGTGCTTGGAGCACAGTGGACAGTTGTCAAATATTGCCGTGGATCTGGTGTGACATGGTTGTGGATGAGACGGTGCTTGGAGCACAGTGGACAGTTGTCAAATATTGCCGTGGATCTGGTGTGACATGGCTGTGGATGAGACAGTGCATGGAGCACAGTGGACAGCTGTCAAATATTGCCATGGATCTGGTGTGACATGGCTGTGGATGAGACAGTGCATGGAGCACAGTGGACAGCTGTCAAATATTGCCGTGGATCTGGTGTGACATGGCTGTGGATGAGACGGTGCATGGAGCACAGTGGACAGTTGTCAAATATTGCCGTCGATCTGGTGTGACATGGCTGTGGATGAGACGGTGCATGGAGCACAGTGGACAGCTGTCAAATATTGCCGTGGATCTGGTGTGACATGGCTGTGGATGAGACGGTGCATGGAGCACAGTGGACAGCTGTCAAATATTGCCGTGGATCTGGTGTGACATGGCTGTGGATGAGACAGTGCATGGAGCACAGTGGACAGGCATCAGTATAACCATGTATAACCAGTATAGCCATGTGCTGTATGCTCCGCCTTAATACTTGAAAAGAAAAGTGGGCTCTATTGTATTGTTTTCAACAGCAAAAAAAAAAAAAGTTATGGATGGAGGTAAATGAAATGTTAATTTTAAACTGTATTTTCTTATTACTTTCTGATTCACCACATATGAATCAGGTCTCTCGTATGTGCTACGTTGCTGGATTTGAGCTGGCGAACTCTCTCTGATATTGACGGCGAAGCTGAATTAATGTGTGGCCCACGGTATCAGACAACACACCGAATCCCCAGCAAAGCCAGAAACATTCCTCCCGCTTAGACTCTTGACATTTGTTTTTCATCATGAACTTAAAGGTCACGGAGGCAGGACTGTAAAGTTTGGGGTCGGTGTATTTGCATGGATTTAATAACCTCAGTCATTCTCTCTCTCTCTCTCTCTCTCTCCAGAAGAAACTCCAATATTGTTTGACTTAAAGACTGTTGTTTTATTACCTCAGTCATTTTCTCTCTCTCTCTCTCCAGAAGAAACTCCAATATTGTTTGACTTAAAGACTGTTGTTTTATTACCACAGTCATTCTCTCTCTCTGTTTGACTTAAAGACTGTTGTTTTATTACCTCAGTCATTCTCTCTCTCTGTTTGACTTAAAGACTGTTGTTTAATTACCTCAGTCATTTTCTCTCTGTATGACTTAAATACTGTTTTGTTACCTCAGTCCTCTCTCTGTTTGACTTAAATACTGTTTTGTTACCTCAGTCCTTCTCTCTCTGTTTGACTTAAATACTGTTTTGTTACCTCAGTCCTTCTCTCTATTTTACTTAAATACTGTTTTGTTACCTCAGTCCTTCTCTCTCTGTTTGACTGATTAGTCTCTCCTTTCTACCTCTGCAAACCAGTGTGTTAAAAACATGTTTAAGTTCAGTTTCATCAGCATATGTTGTCAATATTTTCAAAAGACAGATTACACACACACACACACACACACACACACACACACACACACACACACACACACACAGCATCCCGAGCCGACTAGGTGAGACGTCTGCCGATGTGCCCTTGAGCAAGGCACTTAACCCCTAAACGCTCCTGTAGGACTGCTAAATAACTGAAATGTAAATGTCATACCGTGCGTACAGTCACAGAACGTTACAGTGTTTGACTCCAAGTTACAGTGTTTGACTCCAAGTTACAGTGTTTGACTCCAAGTTACAGTGTTTGACTACAAGTTACAGTGTTTGACTCCAAGTTACAGTGTTTGACTCCTAGTTACAGTGTTTGACTCCTAGTTACAGTGTTTGACTCCTAGTTACAGTGTTTGACTCCAAGTTACAGTGTTTGACTCCAAGTTACAGTGTTTGACTCCAAGTTACAGTGTTTGACTACAAGTTACAGTGTTTGACTCTAAGTTACAGTGTTTGACTCCAAGTTACAGTGTTTGACTCCTAGTTACAGTGTTTGACTCCTAGTTACAGTGTTTGACTCCAAGTTACAGTGTTTGACTCCAAGTTACAGTTTTTGACTCCTAGTTACAGTGTTTGACTCCTAGTTACAGTGTTTGACTCCTAGTTACAGTGTTTGACTCCAAGTTACGGTGTTTGACTCCAAGTTACAGTGTTTGACTCCTAGTTACAGTGTTTGACTCCTAGTTGCAGTTACAGTGTTTGACTCCTAGTTACAGTGTTTGACTCCTAGTTACAGTGTTTGACTCCTAGTTACAGTGTTTGACTCCAAGTTACAGTGTTTGACTCCAAGTTACAGTGTTTGACTCCAAGTTACAGTGTTTGACTCCTAGTTACAGTGTTTGACTCCTAGTTACAGAGTTTGACTCCTAGTTACAGTGTTTGACTCCAAGTTACAGTGTTTGACTCCAACCGTTTAGCTAACTGGGAGTGTCTTGGGTAAATCTTTTAAAACCTCAAATTCCAAACGGAAATGACTCATTTTGATTTTTAAACACTATTCAGCTTCTGTTTTTGTTTTGTTTTCTTAAGTCAACAACTGACAACAGCGGCACAGTCCACGTACTGACTGACTGATGTCCGAGTAGTTCATGGAGTCTATATAGTTTCTAGATAACTTTATAAAGACGTTTAGAGATTCAAGATGTCACCAGTCGCTGTTCTATTAACTTCAAAAATATGAACATGACTCCCTAGAGGGCCCTTTACTACGGTGGCCCTATAAGGGACAAACTACCAACCACAAAATAGCCACTTGCATTGACTTCCCTACTGACTGTGTTCGTTGGAGAATCTGTGTCATAAATAATTCAGGTAAAAAATAGAGTCAATGGTAGGAGGAAGCAGCTAGAGCCACTGACACCTCCGAGGTCATTCTTAATGGGGACAGGAATGAGAAAGGTGAGAGCTTGGGGTTTCCTGCCGTGTCATCATGAGTTGAATCGCAAATGTATTGGATTATTATTATATTATTAATCCCCTATAGCCGACTGTAAAGTAGAGTATTGGCCATCTTTTCCATCTGACAGAGGAACTATTTATACAGGTGAGAGAGTTCAATCACATACCCTGCCAGAATGCATTGCCACACCAACACTTTCCACTTCCTTCATGAGAACACTGGTGTCAGTCACCAGGATTATGCATCCGCATTGGACAGGTTGGAAACGGCTGAGATTGAACAGGTTGGGAACTGGTGATACTGAACAGGTTGGGAAACGGCTGATACTGAACAGGTTGGGAAACGGCTGATACTGAACAGGTTGGGAAACGGCTGATACTGAACAGGTTGGGAAACGGCTGATACTGAACAGGTTGGGAAACGGCTGATACTGAACAGGTTGAGGTTGGGAAACAGCTGATACTGAACAGGTTGGGAAATGGCTGATACTGAACAGGTTGAGGTTGGGAAACAGCTGATATTGAACAGGTTGGGAAACGGCTGATACTGAACAGGTTGGGAAACGGCTGATACTGAACAGGTTGGGAAACGGCTGATACTGAACAGGTTGGGAAACGGCTGATACTGAACAGGTTGGGAAATGGCTGATAGTGAACAGGTTGGGAATGGCTGAGATTGAACAGGTTGGGAATGGCTGACATTGAATAGGTTGAAAGGGCGAAAATGGCCCACAACTGTATTTTGTGGAGGTTTGAATGTTTAAATGAAGACGTCTCGGGAGTTTCTATAGTTTATGAGGCACCACAAAAGGGTCAGTCTAGTTTAGATAAAAACCTCAGGCCTGTCGGCGAGAGGATAGTATAAAGGTGAATTATTGATCAAATCAAACAGCAAGCTACTACTGTACCCATACGATGTGCTGTGAATCATATTGATTTACACTGGTTCTTCCTTTAAATGTTTTGAACTTTATGCCACAATGGTTTTGTGGTAGACGGTGGCAGATTGTGGTAAATTGCGTCAATCTGGCAACAATAGCTGACACTCAAATCACTACGTCATAGAATTCTGCGTCTCCCAGCAAGCTGTGCTGCAGCACGCCACAACTTTTAAAGGAAGAAACACCGGTAATCCACCAGAACTACACCACATGACCAAAAGTGTAGGAAAACCTCTTGAAATGAGTGGATTCTGCTATTTCAACCACACCCTTTTGCTGACAGGTGTATCTAATTGTGCATGAGGTGGCAGGGTAGCCTAGTGCAGGGTAGCCTAGTGGTTAGAGCATTGGACTAGTAACTGGAAGTGTTGCAAGTTCAAACCCCTGAGCTGACAAGGTACAAATCTGTTGTTCTGTCCCTGAACAGGCAGTTAACCCACTGTACCTAGGCCGTCATTGAAAATAAGAATTTGTTCTTAACTGACTTGCCTAGTAAAATATTTTTTTTTAAATTCAATACAACCTTGCAATCTACATAGACATTGGCACTATAATGGCCCTTACTGAAATAGCCGATCCAGTGACTTTCAACGTGGCGCCGTCATAGGATGCCTCAGGAAGAACTGCCTCAGGAAGAAACGTCTGCAAAAGATGTGTTTGTCGGGAGCTTCATGAAACGGATTCCATGGCCAAACAGCTATGGAAACAGGCTAAGATCACCATGCGCAATGCAAAGCGTTGGCTGGAGTGGTGTAAAGTTCGTCGCCATTGGACTCTGGAGCAGTGGATACACGTTCTCTGGCGTGATGAATCACGCTTCACCATCTGGCAGTCCGACAGACAAATCTGGGTTTGGCCGATGTCAGGAGAACGCTGCCTGCCCCAATGCATAGTGCCAACTGTGGTGGAGGAGGAATAATGGTCTGGGGCTGTTTTTCGTAGTTCGGGCTAGACCCCTTAGTTCCAGTGAAGGGAAATTTTTACGCTACAGCATACAATGACATTTTATATGATTCTGTGCTTCCAACTTTGTGGCAACAGTTTGGGGAAGGCCCTTTCCTGTTTCAGCATGACAACGCCCAAAAGCGTGGTCCATACATAAATGGTTTGTGGAGATCGTTGTGGAAGAACTTGACTGGCCTGCAGAGAGCCCTAACCTCAACCACATCGAACACCTTTGGGATGAATTGGAATGCCGAACACCAGTGTCCGACCTCACTAATTCTCTTGTGGCTGAACGGAAGCAATTCCCCGCAGCAATGTTCCAACATCTAGTGGAAAGTCTTCCAAGAAGAGTGGAGGCTGTTATAGCAGCAACGTTCCAACATCTAGTGGAAAGCCTTCCCAGAAGAGTGGAGGCTGTTATAGCAGCAACGTTCCAACATCTAGTGGAAAGTCTTCCCAGAAGAGTGGAGGCTGTTATAGCAGCGAATGGGGACCAACTCCATATTAATGCCCATTTGGGAATGAGATGTTCAACAAGCAGGTGTCCACATACTTTTAGCCAAGCGGTGTATATTGTTAGGGGCCAGGTAAAATAACGGGTCCATACCCAACAAGCCTCATATTATGATAATTTAATGAGATCAAATCTCTATTACCAACGTTTAATCAGGAGAGTTCAGGCCGCCGTAGGGAGTGAAGCAGACTCAAACACTATGAATGGCAGGTCCCTACATGCAATTACAGTGAGTGCTGGTGTTCCTGTACTGGTACAGTATTGGACTCGAAGGCTTCTTGATAACGCTGTAGTGAGCAGAGAAGGACAACGCCTCTACTCTACATACATAAACGACACCCTATCCCTTATAGAGGACACTACGTTTTTACCAGGATCCATCAAAAGTAGGGCACTACATAGGGAATAGGGTGCTGTTGCTGACGCTGCCCCAGAATGCTTAGAGGCCTCAGCTACAATGAATTCTATGAATAAATATCAGCACTTCTCCATCCATTTAGTCATTGTGTCACACAGTGAGGTCTGAACGGAGACAGAAGATGGAACAGAGAACTTAATAAACAGCCTGATAGGTTTGACACCCCGGAACCAGCTTGGTTATACTGCAGAAGCCCTCAATTTGTTGTGTATGTTTGTCACTGCACTGTCATGTATACTGAACAGCATGCAGAAATGTCTAGGATTTTACTAAGTTATAGTTCACATAAAGGAAATCAGTCAATTGAAACAAATTCATTAGGCCCAAATCTATAGATTTCACATGCCCGGGAGTAAAGACATACATCTGTTGGTCACAGACACCTTTAAAAACAATGTAGGCGTGTGGATCAGAGAACCAGTCAGTATCTGGTGTGACCGCCATTTGCCTCACGCAGCGCGACACATCTCCTTGTCTTAATTCTGACGAGGCTGTTGATTGTAGCCTTCTAGAATGTTGTCCCAGTCCTCTTCAATGGTTGTGTGAAGTTGATGGATATTGGCGGGGGAACATGCTCAATGGGTGACATGTCTGTTGAGTTTCGCAGGGAGAACTGGGACATTTTCAGTTACCAGGAACTGTGTACAGATCCTACAACATGAGGCTGTGACATGAGGTGATGGCGGTGGATGAATGGCACGACAATGGGCCTCAGGATCTCGTCACGGTATCTCTGTGCATTCAAACTACCATCGATAATATGCAATTGTGTTCGTTGTCCTTATCTTATACCTGCCCATAACATAACCCCACCTCCACTATGGTGCACGCTGTTCACAAAAGATGACATCAGGAAACCGCTCGCCCACACCACACCAAACACATGGTCTGCGGTTGTGAGGACAGTTAATGCCAAAACGTCTAAAATGGCTTATGGTAGAGAAATTAACATTATATTCTCTGGCAACAGCCAATGTCATTCTCCCTCAAGACTTGATACATCTGTGGCATTATGTTCTGTGACAAAACATCTATAGCTTGTAACTTCCACTGTAAAATGTCAGACTTGATTTGCCCCGATGGAAAATGTATCAACCCCTACAAAACAAAAAAATTGCAATTCATTATAATCCACATAAAAATTCACATCTCCTGTTGCTGCAGGATTATTGTCCTTATGTGAGAAACTGGTCACATTAAATCTGTAAATTACAACTGAAAGCTGAGACAACTTACGATGTAAATCGTAGATGTTAATATGATAATACAGCTCAGCATAACTTAATTAAATGTAAACTATCGAAACGCCTGTCCCCATCATTGGAACCCTAATCATATGGTTTTCAGTGATAAACCCGCCCTCAGCTCCACAGTAACGCCTCAGATCTGACTTTCAGTTTGACATGTCTGTCTGATCGACCGATCAACCGGGCGGGCTCAGATCTGACTTTCAGTTTGACATGTCTGTCTGATCGACCGATCAACCGGGCGGGCTCAGATCTGACTTTCAGTTTGACATGCCTGTCTGATCGACCGATCAACCGGGCGGGCGCAGATCTGACTTTCAGTTTGACATGTCTGTCTGATCGACCGATCAACCGGGCGGGCTCAGATCTGACTTTCAGTTTTGACATGCCTGTCTGATCGACCGATCAACCGGGCGGGCTCAGATCTGACTTTCAGTTTTGACATGCCTGTCTGATCGACCGATCAACCGGGCGGGCTCAGATCTGACTTTCAGTTTGACATGTCTGTCTGATCGACCGATCAACCGGGCGGGCTCAGATCTGACTTTCAGTTTTGACATGTCTGTCTGATCGACCGATCAACCGGGCGGGCTCAGATCTGACTTTCAGTTTGACATGTCTGTCTGATCGACCGATCAACCGGGCGGGCTCAGATCTGACTTTCAGTTTGACATGTCTGTCTGATCGACCGATCAACCGGGCGGGCTCAGATCTGACTTTCAGTTTGACATGTCTGTCTGATCGACCGATCAACCGGGCGGGCTCAGATCTGACTTTCAGTTTGACATGCCTGTCTGATCGACCGATCAACCGGGCGGGCTCAGATCTGTCAGTCTAAGTGCTGTTGTAGTTAAGATGTCCATACTAAGTAGCCTAATGCATTTCAGATTTCATAAATCAACTTCAGGCAGTCAGGTTTTCACAGTCTGTATATTCCCACGCAGACGGCAGAGTTCTGGTGCTGATTTTAGTCCCGTCTCAGAGTTTGTCTGAGCAGTGTCTTAACATCATGCTAAAACCTACTCTGAGCAGTGTCTTAACATCATGCTAAAACCTACTCTGAGCTCTGAGTTTTTTCTTATTTTTTAACAGGATTCCTAGGACTTTTTCTGAGATGCTTTGTGGATATGGGCTCATTTCCCTATTTTAGTGTCCTGGGAGCAGCTCAGATCAGATCTACATTTTAGTGTCCTGGGAGCAGCTCAGATCAGATCCCTATCTTTGTGTCCTGGGAGCAGCTCAGATCAGATCCCTATCTTTGTGTCCTGGGAGCAGCTCAGATCAGATCCCTATCTTTGTGTCCTGGGAGCAGCTCAGATCAGATCCGTATTTTAGTGTCCTGGGGGCAGCTCAGATCAGATCCCTATTTTAGTGTCCTGGGAGCAGCTCAGACCCTATCACCTATTTTAGTGTCCTGGGAGCAGCTCAGACCCTATCACCTATTTTAGTGTCCTGGGAGCAGCTCAGACCCTATCACCTATTTTAGTGTCCTGGGGGCAGCTCAGATAAGATCCCTATTTTAGTGTCCTGGGAGCAGCTCAGATCATATCACCTATCTTAGTGTCCTGGAAGCAGCTCAGATCAGATCCATATCTTAGTGTGATTGTTATAAGCTTGTTGTTTATTTTTCCCTCCATGCATGTTTGTTTTGATAAGTGTGCTGGCTTGGTTCTGTGATAATAAACCTTCGGTTTAGGTTCCCCTGCGGTCTTATCCCTGCTGGTTGAGCTGCAGACTCTTAAACCAACATAGATATGGGCAGTCACTTCAACCCCAGACCTAAATAGAACATTGTGGTCATCTGGAATATGGGGTTAAACACCCTGTTGAATTCAGTCCCAGGCTCCACAGATAAAGTTATCAGAGTCAGTTTCAACCCTCCCTATATCCCTCTCCCTCTCTCTCCCTCCCTCTCTCCCCCTGTCCCTCTCTACTCTCTCTCCCTCTCTCCCTCCCTCCCTCTCTCCCCCTCTCCCTCTCTCCTCTCTCTCCCTCTCTCCCTCCCTCCCTCTCTCCCCCTCTCCCTCTCTCCTTCTCTCTCCCTCTCTCCCTCTCTCTCTCCCTCCCTCCCTCCTTCCATCCATCCACCCACCTGCCCACCAGGCCGTGGTATTTACAAGATGGGATTTCTAAGACTCAAACTGCTCAGTTGTATAAACATTCCGCAAGCAGCATTAGACTTATTCAAACCATGTAGTAGTGATAGGCTTGTTAATGCAGCTGTTTAAGGGCAATGCGTGCTTCCCAAACGCCACTGTATTCCCTGTATAGCGCATATGGGCCTTGATCACGCGTAGTGCACTATATAGTGAATAGAATGCCGTTTAGGGCGCAGGCCAATGTGTGATTGCTCTTTGTTGTAGACTTTGGCATATTTGAATTCCATTTTCTTACTAACGGCCAAGGCAAACATCCAGAATGTAATCAGTACTCCGGGGCCAGCGAGTCAAAGCACAGCAGCGTCAACCTCTTAAATGTTTCCAGTGTGACCTCTATCGTCAAATAATTACCATCTAATCGGCAGTGGGTATGTTTATCTAGGGGTAGCTAAAGGGGTGACTTGGTTGTGGCGAAGGGGGGGGGGGGGGGATTGCAATCTGTGGTGTACATGTCATATGCATTGGAACAAAAAAGGAATCCTTAATTCACCATATCAATGATTAAACATTTTTTAAAAGGGTTCATCAGATGACAACGGGCTAAAACGTTGTTATTTTTGATTCACTTCGGGGCAAACAGCTGTGTAACAACTCTCTAGGACACGGAGGACAACAATTGGACATTAATCTAATTTCTGTGTTTTGCTTTTGTTTCAATTGCACGGCCTTCACAGCTAAATCAACCCCAAGGCTAGTCTCTTTGCAGAGAGGGGGAAAAGGGGATTAGTCAAATATCATTGAAGTACGCCGTTACAAAACAAGATCTGATTTATGAATTAAAACAGCAGACAAATCACGGGACAGATTAGCTCATAACACCGGCACAGCGGGATGACAAATCCTCACCAGCCACTATTGAAGTCTGACAGTAATTGATGATAAAGCGAAAAGGTTTGTAGGAAACAATTATTAGGAGTCAGAGCTCTACTCCTTAACCGTGCAGGCTTGATCCTTCCTCCACACTGTTAGTGGTAGAAGAATGGGGAGATCTATAGTCCTGGTAGTGGTAGAGGGATGGGGAGATCTATACTCCTGTTAGTGGTATAAGAATGGGGAGATCTATACTCCTGTTAGTGGTAGAGGGATGGGGAGATCTATACTCCTGGTAGTGGTAGAGGGATGGGGAGATCTATACTCCTGGTAGTGGTAGAGGGATGGGGAGATCTATACTCCTGTTAGTGGTAGAGGGATGGGGAGATCTATACTCCTGTTAGTGGTAGAGGGATGGGGAGATCTATACTCCTGATAGTGGTATAAGAATGGGGAGATCTATACTCCTGTTAGTGGTAGAGTGATGGGGAGATCTATACTCCTGTTAGTGGTATAAGAATGGGGAGATCTATACTCCTGTTAGTGGTAGAGGGTTGGGGAGATCTATACTCCTGTTAGTGGTAGAGGAATGGGGAGATCTATACTCCTGTTAGTGGTAGAGGGATGGGGAGATCTATACTCCTTTTAGTGGTAGAGGGATGGGGAGATCTATACTCCTGGTAGTGGTAGAGGAATGGGGAGATCTATACTCCTGTTAGTGGTAGAGGGATGTTGGAGATCTATAGTCTTGGTAGTGGTATAAGCATGGGGAGATCTATACTCCTGTTAGTGGTAGAGGAATGGGGAGATCTATACTCCTGTTAGTGGTAGAGGGATGGGGAGATCTATACTCCTGTTAGTGGTAGAGGAATGGGGAGATCTATAGTACTGTTAGTGGTAGAGGGATGGGGAGATCTATACTCCTGTTAGTGGTATAAGAATGGGGAGATCTATACTCCTGTTAGTGGTAGAGGGATGGGGAGATCTATACTCCTGTTAGTGGTAGAGGAATGGGGAGATCTGTACTCCTGTTAGTGTTAGAGGGATGCAGAGAACTATACTCCTGTTAGTGGTAGAGGGATGGGGAGATCTATACTCCTGGTAGTGGTAGAGGGATGGGGAGATCTATACTCCTGGTAGTGGTAGAGGGATGGGGAGATCTATACTCCTGTTAGTGGTAGAGGGATGGGGAGATATATACTCCTGTTAGTGGTAGAGGGATGGGGAGATCTATACTCCTGGTAGTGGTAGAGGAATGGGGAGATCTATACTCCTGTTAGTGGTAGAGGGATGTTGGAGATCTATAGTCTTGGTAGTGGTATAAGAATGGGGAGATCTATACTCCTGTTAGTGGTAGAGGAATGGGGAGATCTATACTCCTGTTAGTGGTAGAGGGATGGGGAGATCTATACTCCTGTTAGTGGTAGAGGAATGGGGAGATCTATAGTCCTGATAGTGGTAGTGGGATGGGGAGATCTATACTCCTGTTAGAGGTAGAGGGATGGGGAGATCTATACTCCTGTTAGAGGTAGAGGGATGGGGAGATCTATACTCCTGTTAGAGGTAGAGGGATGGGGAGATCTATACTCCTGTTAGAGGTAGAGGGATGGGGAGATCTATACTCCTGTTAGTGATAGAGGGATTGGGAGATCTATACTCCTGTTAGTGGTAGAGGGATGGGGAGATCTATACTCCTGTTAGAGGTAGAGGGTTGGGGAGATCTATACTCCTGTTAGTGGTGGAGGAATGGGGAGATCTATACTCCTGTTAGTGGTAGAGGGATGTTGGAGATCTATACTCCTGTTAGTGGTAGAGGGATGGGGAGATCTATACTCCTGTTAGAGGTAGAGGGTTGGGGAGATCTATACTCCTGTTAGTGGTGGAGGAATGGGGAGATCTATACTCCTGTTAGTGGTAGAGGGATGTTGGAGATCTATACTCCTGGTAGTGGTGGAGGAATGGGGAGATCTGTACTCCTGTTAGTGGTGGAGGAATGGGGAGATCTATACTCCTGTTAGTGGTAGAGGGATGTTGGAGATCTATACTCCTGGTAGTGGTGGAGGAATGGGGAGATCTATACTCCTGTTAGTGGTAGAGGGATGTTGGAGATCTATACTCCTGTTAGTGGTAGAGGGATGGGGAGATCTATACTCCTGTTAGTGGTAGAGGGATGGGGAGATCTATACTCCTGATAGTGGTATAAGAATGGGGAGATCTATACTCCTGTTAGTGGTAGAGTGATGGGGAGATCTATACTCCTGTTAGTGGTATAAGAATGGGGAGATCTATACTCCTGTTAGTGGTAGAGGGTTGGGGAGATCTATACTCCTGTTAGTGGTAGAGGAATGGGGAGATCTATACTCCTGTTAGTGGTAGAGGGTTGGGGAGATCTATACTCCTGTTAGTGTTAGAGGAATGGGGAGATCTATACTCCTGTTAGTGGTATAAGAATGGGGAGATCTATACTCCTGTTAGTGGTAGAGGGTTGGGGAGATCTATACTCCTGTTAGTGGTAGAGGAATGGGGAGATCTATACTCCTGTTAGTGGTAGAGGGATGGGGAGATCTATACTCCTTTTAGTGGTAGAGGGATGGGGAGATCTATACTCCTGGTAGTGGTAGAGGAATGGGGAGATCTATACTCCTGTTAGTGGTAGAGGGATGTTGGAGATCTATAGTCTTGGTAGTGGTATAAGAATGGGGAGATCTATACTCCTGTTAGTGGTAGAGGAATGGGGAGATCTATACTCCTGTTAGTGGTAGAGGGATGGGGAGATCTATACTCCTGTTAGTGGTAGAGGAATGGGGAGATCTATAGTACTGTTAGTGGTAGAGGGATGGGGAGATCTATACTCCTGTTAGTGGTATAAGAATGGGGAGATCTATACTCCTGTTAGTGGTAGAGGGATGGGGAGATCTATACTCCTGTTAGTGGTAGAGGAATGGGGAGATCTGTACTCCTGTTAGTGTTAGAGGGATGCAGAGAACTATACTCCTGTTAGTGGTAGAGGGATGGGGAGATCTATACTCCTGGTAGTGGTAGAGGGATGGGGAGATCTATACTCCTGGTAGTGGTAGAGGGATGGGGAGATCTATACTCCTGTTAGTGGTAGAGGGATGGGGAGATATATACTCCTGTTAGTGGTAGAGGGATGGGGAGATCTATACTCCTTGTAGTGGTAGAGGAATGGGGAGATCTATACTCCTGTTAGTGGTAGAGGGATGTTGGAGATCTATAGTCTTGGTAGTGGTATAAGAATGGGGAGATCTATACTCCTGTTAGTGGTAGAGGAATGGGGAGATCTATACTCCTGTTAGTGGTAGAGGGATGGGGAGATCTATACTCCTGTTAGTGGTAGAGGAATGGGGAGATCTATAGTCCTGATAGTGGTAGTGGGATGGGGAGATCTATACTCCTGTTAGAGGTAGAGGGATGGGGAGATCTATACTCCTGTTAGAGGTAGAGGGATGGGGAGATCTATACTCCTGTTAGAGGTAGAGGGATGGGGAGATCTATACTCCTGTTAGAGGTAGAGGGATGGGGAGATCTATACTCCTGTTAGTGATAGAGGGATTGGGAGATCTATACTCCTGTTAGTGGTAGAGGGATGGGGAGATCTATACTCCTGTTAGAGGTAGAGGGTTGGGGAGATCTATACTCCTGTTAGTGGTGGAGGAATGGGGAGATCTATACTCCTGTTAGTGGTAGAGGGATGTTGGAGATCTATACTCCTGTTAGTGGTAGAGGGATGGGGAGATCTATACTCCTGTTAGAGGTAGAGGGTTGGGGAGATCTATACTCCTGTTAGTGGTGGAGGAATGGGGAGATCTATACTCCTGTTAGTGGTAGAGGGATGTTGGAGATCTATACTCCTGGTAGTGGTGGAGGAATGGGGAGATCTGTACTCCTGTTAGTGGTGGAGGAATGGGGAGATCTATACTCCTGTTAGTGGTAGAGGGATGTTGGAGATCTATACTCCTGGTAGTGGTGGAGGAATGGGGAGATCTATACTCCTGTTAGTGGTAGAGGGATGTTGGAGATCTATACTCCTGTTAGTGGTAGAGGGATGGGGAGATCTATACTCCTGTTAGTGGTAGAGGGATGGGGAGATCTATACTCCTGATAGTGGTATAAGAATGGGGAGATCTATACTCCTGTTAGTGGTAGAGTGATGGGGAGATCTATACTCCTGTTAGTGGTATAAGAATGGGGAGATCTATACTCCTGTTAGTGGTAGAGGGTTGGGGAGATCTATACTCCTGTTAGTGGTAGAGGAATGGGGAGATCTATACTCCTGTTAGTGGTAGAGGGATGGGGAGATCTATACTCCTTTTAGTGGTAGAGGGATTGGGAGATCTATACTCCTGGTAGTGGTAGAGGAATGGGGAGATCTATACTCCTGTTAGTGGTAGAGGGATGTTGGAGATCTATAGTCTTGGTAGTGGTATAAGAATGGGGAGATCTATACTCCTGTTAGTGGTAGAGGAATGGGGAGATCTATACTCCTGTTAGTGGTAGAGGGATGGGGAGATCTATACTCCTGTTAGTGGTAGAAGAATGGGGAGATCTATAGTACTGTTAGTGGTAGAGGGATGGGGAGATCTATACTCCTGTTAGTGGTATAAGAATGGGGAGATCTATACTCCTGTTGGTGGTAGAGGGATGGGGAGATCTATACTCCTGTTAGTGGTAGAGGAATGGGGAGATCTGTACTCCTGTTAGTGTTAGAGGGATGCGGAGAACTATACTCCTGTTAGTGGTAGAGGGATGGGGAGATCTATACACCTGGTAGTGGTAGAGGGATGGGGAGATCTATACTCCTGGTAGTGGTAGAGGGATGGGGAGATCTATACTCCTGTTATTGGTAGAGGGATGGGGAGATATATACTCCTGTTAGTGGTAGAGGGATGGGGAGATCTATACTCCTGGTAGTGGTAGAGGAATGGGGAGATCTATACTCCTGTTAGTGGTAGAGGGATGTTGGAGATCTATAGTCTTGGTAGTGGTATAAGAATGGGGAGATCTATACTCCTGTTAGTGGTAGAGGAATGGGGAGATCTATACTCCTGTTAGTGGTAGAGGGATGGGGAGATCTATACTCCTGTTAGTGGTAGAGGAATGGGGAGATCTATAGTCCTGATAGTGGTAGTGGGATGGGGAGATCTATACTCCTGTTAGAGGTAGAGGGATGGGGAGATCTATACTCCTGTTAGAGGTAGAGGGATGGGGAGATCTATACTCCTGTTAGAGGTAGAGGGATGGGGAGATCTATACTCCTGTTAGAGGTAGAGGGATGGGGAGATCTATACTCCTGTTAGTGATAGAGGGATTGGGAGATCTATACTCCTGTTAGTGGTAGAGGGATGGGGAGATCTATACTCCTGTTAGAGGTAGAGGGTTGGGGAGATCTATACTCCTGTTAGTGGTGGAGGAATGGGGAGATCTATACTCCTGTTAGTGGTAGAGGGATGTTGGAGATCTATACTCCTGTTAGTGGTAGAGGGATGGGGAGATCTATACTCCTGTTAGAGGTAGAGGGTTGGGGAGATCTATACTCCTGTTAGTGGTGGAGGGATGGGGAGATCTATACTCCTGTTAGTGGTAGAGGGATGTTGGAGATCTATACTCCTGGTAGTGGTGGAGGAATGGGGAGATCTGTACTCCTGTTAGTGGTGGAGGAATGGGGAGATCTATACTCCTGATAGTGGTAGAGGGATGGGGAGATCTATAGTCCTGTTAGTGGTAGAGGGATGGGGAGATCTATAGTCCTGTTAGTGGTAGAGGGATGGGGAGATCTATACTCCTGTTAGTGGTAGAGGGTTGGGGAGATCTATACTCCTGTTAGTGGTGGAGGAATGGGGAGATCTATACTCCTGTTAGTGGTAGAGGGATGTTGGAGATCTATACTCCTGTTAGTGGTGGAGGAATGGGGAGATCTGTACTCCTGTTAGTGGTAGAGGGATGTTGGAGATCTATACTCCTGTTAGTGGTGGAGGAATGGGGAGATCTGTACTCCTGTTAGTGGTGGAGGGATGTTGGAGATCTATACTCCTGTTAGTGGTGGAGGAATGGGGAGATCTGTACTCCTGTTAGTGGTGGAGGGATGTTGGAGATCTATACTCCTGTTAGTGGTAGAGGGATGTTGGAGATCTATACTCCTGTTAGTGGTGGAGGAATGGGGAGATCTGTACTCCTGTTAGTGGTGGAGGGATGTTGGAGATCTATACTCCTGTTAGTGGTATAAGAATGGGGAGATCTATACTCCTGGTAGTGGTGGAGGAATGGGGAGATCTATACTCCTGTTAGTGGTGGAGGAATGGGGAGATCTGTACTCCTGTTAGTGGTGGAGGGATGGGGAGATCTATACTCCTGTTAGTGGTAGAGGGATGTTGGAGATCTATACTCCTGGTAGTGGTGGAGGAATGGGGAGATCTGTACTCCTGTTAGTGGTGGAGGAATGGGGAGATCTATACTCCTGTTAGTGGTAGAGGGATGGGGAGATCTATAGTCCTGTTAGTGGTAGAGGGATGGGGAGATCTATAGTCCTGTTAGTGGTAGAGGGATGGGGAGATCTATACTCCTGTTAGTGGTAGAGGGTTGGGGAGATCTATACTCCTGTTAGTGGTGGAGGAATGGGGAGATCTATACTCCTGTTAGTGGTAGAGGGATGTTGGAGATCTATACTCCTGTTAGTGGTGGAGGAATGGGGAGATCTGTACTCCTGTTAGTGGTGGAGGGATGTTGGAGATCTATACTCCTGTTAGTGGTGGAGGAATGGGGAGATCTATACTCCTGTTAGTGGTAGAGGGATGTTGGAGATCTATACTCCTGTTAGTGGTAGAGGGATGTTGGAGATCTATACTCCTGTTAGTGGTGGAGGAATGGGGAGATCTGTACTCCTGTTAGTGGTGGAGGGATGTTGGAGATCTATACTCCTGTTAGTGGTAGAGGGATGTTGGAGATCTATACTCCTGTTAGTGGTGGAGGAATGGGGAGATCTGTACTCCTGTTAGTGGTGGAGGGATGTTGGAGATCTATACTCCTGTTAGTGGTATAAGAATGGGGAGATCTATACTCCTGGTAGTGGTGGAGGAATGGGGAGATCTATACTCCTGTTAGTGGTGGAGGAATGGGGAGATCTGTACTCCTGTTAGTGGTGGAGGGATGTTGGAGATCTATACTCCTGTTAGTGGTAGAAGGATGGGGAGATCTATACTCCTGTCTAATGATCCACTTAAAAAGGCAGACATTAAAACTAATTTCACCATATTTGCAGATAGATAATCTGTAATTATATGTTTGTAGTTATTTCTGTGACCCTCATTTATCCAGGTGAGTCAACAAAGGACATCGTAGTCACTATGATGTCCTGGCCAGTGACGACGGGGGAGAAGTAACCTTGCATCAAAATAATAAATACAACAACAATACATTTAACTGCTAGTGTAGAAGATCGACATGACAACCCAGAATGACAGGGACATGTAACCAACACACAATGAAATGAGGAACAGTTAGAGCACAATGAGAACAGACATCGCAGCACAGGGACAGAAAAGCATGGACAAAAACACAACATCTAGCAGAAACAGTCAGCATAGATAGTAGACGGTCAGCATAGATAGTAGACGGTCAACATAGACAGCAGACAGTCAACCTGGAGGGTAGACAGTCAACATAGATAGTAGACGGTCAACATAGATAGTAGACAGTCAACATAGACAGCAGACATTCAACATAGATAGTAGACGGTCAACATAGATAGTAGACAGTCAACATAGACAGCAGACATTCAACATAGATAGTAGACAGTCAACATAGACAGCAGACAGTCAACATAGATAGTACGGTCAACATAGACAGTACAGTCAATGAAATGAGGAACAGTTAGAGCACAATGAGAACAGACATCGCAACACAGGGACAGAAAAGCATGGACAAAAACACAACATCTAGCAGAAACAGTCAGCATAGATAGTAGACGGTCAGCATAGATAGTAGACGGTCAACATAGACAGCAGACAGTCAACCTGGAGGGTAGACAGTCAACATAGATAGTAGACGGTCAACATAGATAGTAGACAGTCAACATAGACAGCAGACATTCAACATAGATAGTAGACGGTCAACATAGATAGTAGACAGTCAACATAGACAGCAGACATTCAACATAGATAGTAGACAGTCAACATAGACAGCAGACAGTCAACATAGATAGTACGGTCAACATAGACAGTACAGTCAATGAAATGAGGAACAGTTAGAGCACAATGAGAACAGACATCGCAACACAGGGACAGAAAAGCATGGACAAAAACACAACATCTAGCAGAAACAGTCAGCATAGATAGTAGACGGTCAGCATAGATAGTAGACGGTCAACATAGACAGCAGACAGTCAACATAGAGGGTAGACAGTCAACATAGATAATAGACAGTCAACACAGATAATAGACAGTCAACATAGATAGTAGACAGTCAACACAGATAGTAGACGGTCAACATAGACAGCAGACAGTCAACATAGATAGCAGACAGTCAACATCGATAGTAGACAGTCAACATAGATAGTAGACGGTCAACATAGACAGCAGACAGCCAACATAGATAGCAGACAGTCAACATAGATAGTAGACGGTCAACATAGACAGTAGACAGTCAACTTAGATAGCAGACAGTCAACATAGATAGTAGACGGTCAACATAGATAGTAGACAGTCAACATAGATAGTAAACAGTCAACATAGACAGTAGACAGTCAACGTAGACAGTAGACAGTAGACAGTCCACATAGACAGTAGACAGTGCACATAGACAGTAGACAGTCAACGTAGACAGTAGACAGTCAACATAGACAGTAGACAGTCAACGTAGACAGTAGACAGTCAACATAGATAGTAGACAGTCAACATAGACAGTAAACAGTCAACATAGACAGTAGACAGTCAACGTAGACAGTAGACAGTCCACATAGACAGTAGACAGTCAACGTAGACAGTAGACAGTCAACATAGATAGTAGACAGTCAACACAGATAGTAGACAGTCAGCATAGACAGTAGACAGTCAACACAGATAGTAGACAGTCAGCATAGACAGTAGACAGTCAGCATAGACAGTAGACAGTCAACATAGACAGTAGACAGTCAACATAGACAGCAGACAGTCAACATAGACAGAAGAGTCAACATAGATAGTAGACGGTCAACATAGACAGTAGACAGTCAACATAGATAGTAGACAGTCAACATAGACAGTAGACAGTCAACGTAGACAGTAGACAGTAGACAGTCCACATAGATAGTAGACAGTCAACATAGACAGTAGACAGTCAACATAGACAGTAAACAGTCAACATAGACAGTAGACAGTCAACATAGACAGTAGACAGTCAACGTAGACAGTAGACAGTCAACATAGACAGTAGACAGTCAATATAGACAGTAGACAGTCAACATAGACAGTAGACAGTCAACATAGACAGTAGACAGTCAACATAGACAGTAAACAGTCAACATAGACAGTAGACAGTCAACATAGACAGTAGACAGTCAACGTAGACAGTAGACAGTCCACATAGACAGTAGACAGTCAACATAGATAATAGACAGTCAACACAGACAGTAGACAGTCCACATAGATATGAAACAATGCAATGATGTACCTTAACTCTGTAAATTACATATTGTGAAGTGTTTTAAATTAAAAATGTGTGTGTACTTGTGTGTTAAAAGAGAGAGAGAGAGAGAGAGAGAGAGAGAGAGAGAGAGAGAGAGAGAGAGAGAGAGAGAGAGAGAGAGAGAGAGAGAGAGAGAGAGAGAGAGAGAGAGAGAGAAAGAAAGAATTTAAAAAATAAAGAAAGACAGATATAGTGAGACAAAAACCTCTCTCTCCCCCTTGAGATTGACAAACCACTGCCAGCGGATTTGGTGGTTTATCACGCTGTAGGATCAGAGTCAAGATGTTTCATGGGGGGAGACGGAGACATAAGGAGGAAGCCATGCCACAACATGATGAGAATCCCTCTCATTAATCAGACTTATTAATGCTCTGGGTAGCCAGTACAGCAAGGAGCCCCCTCTGCTGGAACTAACAGGACACTTATGCACACAGTCTCTCCCTCACACGTCCCTCATATATCACATCAACCTCATCAAGAGATTGATAAAGGTACAGTCTCTCCCTCACACGTCCCTCATATATCACATCAACCTCATCAAGAGATTGATAAAGGTACCGTATCTACTCTCCTCTCAGTCCAGTCCCCATTCTGTTTAAAGCTCAGCAAGAGATTGATAAAGGTACAGTATCTACTCTCCTCTCAGTCCAGTCCCCATTCTGTTTAAAGCTCATCAAGAGATTGATAAAGGTACAGTATCTCCTCTCCTCTCAGTCCAGTCCCCATTCTGTTTAAAGCTCATCAAGAGATTGATGAAGTTATATACTGTCATCTCAGTTCAGTCTCCCTTCTGTTTGACAAGTTCATGGTGTCCAGGCCCATGCTGATAACAAAAGGGTAGAGTTTATTGAGAGTTGTGAATGTGATAAGGAACCACAGTCAGTGTCTTTACGAAACTGTGGTATTTAATGTTGCCATGACCACCAAACACAACCAAAGCACAGCTGAAGCGTGCCAACTCGAACTGCACACAGAACAACAGGAAACGTTCACGCCGGTGTCCAGAGGTTTAAAATTAGCCATGCTGTTCCAAGTCATGCAATGTTTCTCAGGTCCTATTGTTTTCAAAGAGTGATTTCATGGACTCCATAATTCCATGTGCCCCAGCTCTTCCTTTTAGTTGTCAGCAGGATTACATGACAGGTATGGTTGACCGTCTGTTTTGGCAACGACAGGGGCAACATGTTATTCTGGTCCAGCTTTTCCTTTCATTACTTTTTGTTTGGATGAGGTGACGACAGAGGTACCCAATGTGGCAGGTTTCCTAATGTACAGAGAAGAGTAGCTACATGACCAGGCTAGTTTCCTAATGAACAGGGAAGTGTAGCTACAGGACCAGGCTAGTTTCCTAAGGAACAGGGAAGTGTAGCTACGGGACCAGGCTAGTTTCCTAATGAACAGGGAAGTGTAGCTACAGGACCAGGCTAGTTTCCTAATGAACAGGGAAGAGTAGCTACATGACCAGGCTAGTTTCCTAATGAACAGGGAAGTGTAGCTACAGGACCAGGCTAGTTTCCTAATGTACAGGGTAGTGTAGTTACAGGACCAGGCTAGTTTCCTAATGTACAGGGAAGTGTAGCTACGGGACCAGGCTAGTTTCCTAATGAACAGGGAAGTGTAGCTACAGGACCAGGCTAGTTTCCTAATGAACAGGGAAGTGTAGCTACAGGACCAGGCTAGTTTCCTAATGAACAGGGAAGTGTAGCTACAGAACCAGGCTAGTTTCCTAATGAACAGGGAAGTGTAGCTACAGAACCAGGCTAGTTTCCTAATGTACAGTGAAGTGTTGCTACAGGACCAGGCTAGTTTCCTAATGAACAGGGAAGTGTAGCTACAGGACCAGGCTAGTTTCCTAATGAACAGGGAAGTGTAGCTACAGGACCAGGCTAGTTTCCTAATGTACAGGGAAGTGTAGCTACGGGACCAGGCTAGTTTCCTAATGAACAGGGAAGTGTAGCTACAGAACCAGGCTAGTTTCCTCATGAACAGGGAAGTGTAGCTACGGGACCAGGCTAGTTTCCTAATGAACAGGGAAGTGTAGCTACAGGACCAGGCTAGTTTCCTCATGAACAGGGAAGTGTAGCTACGGGACCAGGCTAGTTTCCTAATGAACAGGGAAGTGTAGCTACAGGACCAGGCTAGTTTCCTAATGAACAGGGAAGTGTAGCTACAGGACCAGGCTAGTTTCAAAATGTACAGGGAAGTGTAGCTATGGGACCAGTATGTTACAACTGAACCTTTTTTATTTTTCTACAAAATATTTGCAATAGAGTGCAAAGTCCCCTTTTTAAAGATAATTCCAAAATCAGGAATTGCTTGAGACTCATTTAATTTAAGCTTATTGAAATATGTAATTTATTGTACAACAGAGAGAGGGACAGTTCAGGCCTGCTACAGCAGCAAATGAAATGTCCTCTAACGTGAAGGAAGTCCAATGAATAAACAGTGCAACACAGTGTGGCATCCGCTAAATGGGGTTCCTGGCAGGGTATTACCAGGAGATGGGGTTCCTGGCAGGGTATTACCAGGAGATGGGGTTCCTGACAGAGTATTACCAGGAGATGGGGTTCCTGACAGGGTATTACCAGGAGATGGGGTTCCTGAGAGGGTATTGTCAGGAGATGGGGTTCCTCACAGGGTATTACCAGGAGATGGGGTTCCTGACAGGGTATTATCAGGAGATGGGGTTCCTGACATGGTACTACCAGGAGATTGGGTTCCTGACAGGGTATTATCAGGAGATTGGTTCCTGACAGGATATTACCAGGAGATGGGGTTCCTGACAGGGTATTACAAGAAGATGGGGTTCCTGACAGGGTATTATCAGGAGATGGGTTCCTGACAGGGTATTACCAGGAGATGGGGTTCCTGACATGGTACTACCAGGAGATGGTGTTCCTGACACGGTATTATCAGGAGATGGGGTTCCTGACAGGGTATTATCAGGAGATGGGGTTCCTGACAGGGTATTACCAGGAGATGGGGTTCCTGACAGGGTATTACCAGGAGATGGGGTTCCTGACAGGGTATTACCAGGAGATGGGGTTCCTCACAGGGTATTACCAGGAGATGGGGTTCCTGACAGGGTATTATCAGGAGATGGGGTTCCTGACAGGGTATTATCAGGGGATGGGGTTCCTGACAGGGTATTATCAGGAGATGGGGTTCCTGGCAGGGTATTACCAGGAGATGGGGTTCCTGACAGGGTATTACCAGGAGATTGGGTTCCTGACAGGGTATTATCAGGAGATTGGTTCCTGACAGGGTATTACCAGGAGATGGGGTTCCTGACAGGGTATTACCAGGAGGTGGGGTTCCTGACAGGGTATTATCAGGAGATGGGTTCCTGACAGGGTATTACCAGGAGATGGGGTTCCTGACATGGTACAACCAGGAGATGGTGTTCCTGACAGGGTATTATCAGGAGATGGGGTTCCTGACAGGGCATTATCAGGAGATGGGGTTCCTGACAGGGTACTACCAGGAGATGGTGTTCCTGACAGGGTATTATCAGGAGATGGGGTTCCTGACAGGGTATTATCAGGAGATGGGGTTCCTCACAGGGTATTATCAGGGGATGGGGTTCCTGACAGGGTATTACCAGGAGATGGGGTTCCTGACAGGGTATTACCAGGAGATGGGGTTCCTGACAGAGTATTACCAGGAGATGGGGTTCCTGGCAGGGTATTACCAGGAGATGGGGTTCCTGACAGGGTATTATGAGGAGATGGGGTTCCTGACAGGGTATTACCAGAAGAAGGGGTTCCTGAGGGTATTATCAGGAGATGGGGTTCCTGGCAGGGTATTATCAGGAGATGGGGTTCCTCGCAGGGTATTACCAGGAGATGGGGTTCCTGACAGGGTATTATCAGGAGATTGGTTCCGGACAGGGTATTACCAGGAGATGGGGTTCCTGACAGGGTATTACCAGGAGATGGGGTTCCTGACAGGGTATTACCAGGAGATGGGGTTCCTGACATGGTACTACCAGGAGATGGTGTTCCTAACAGGGTATTATCAGGAGATGGGGTTCCTGACAGGGTATTATCAGGAGATGGGGTTCCTGACAGGGTATTGTCAGGGGATGGAGTTCCTGACAGGGTATTATCAGGAGATGGGGTTCCTGGCAGGGTATTACCAGGAGATTTGGTTCCTGACAGGGTATTACCAGGAGATTGGGTTCCTGACAGGGTATTATCAGGAGATTGGTTCCTGACAGGGTATTACCAGGAGATGGGGTTCCTGACAGGGTATTACCAGGAGATGGGGTTCCTGACAGGGTATTATCAGGAGATGGGGTTCCTGACAGGGTATTATCAGGAGATGGGGTTCCTGACAGGGTATTATCAGGGGATGGGGTTCCTGACAGGGTATTACCAGGAGATGGGGTTCCTGACAGGGTATTGCCAGGAGATGGGGTTCCTGACAGAGTATTACCAGGAGATGGGGTTCCTGGCAGGGTATTACCAGGAGATGGTGTTCCTGACAGGGTATTATCAGGAGATGGGGTTCCTGACAGGGTATTACCAGGAGATGGGGTTCCTGACAGGGTATTACCAGGAGATGGGTTCTTGACAGGGTATTATCAGGAGATGGGGTTCCTGACAGGGTATTATCAGGAGATGGGGTTCCTCACAGGGTATTATCAGGGGATGGGGTTCCTGACAGGGTATTACCAGGAGATGGGGTTCCTGACAGGGTATTACCAGGAGATGGGGTTCCTGACAGAGTATTACCAGGAGATGGGGTTCCTGGCAGGGTATTACCAGGAGATGGGGTTCCTGACAGGGTATTATGAGGAGATGGGGTTCCTGACAGGGTATTACCAGAAGAAGGGGTTCCTGAGGGTATTATCAGGAGATGGGGTTCCTGGCAGGGTATTATCAGGAGATGGGGTTCCTCGCAGGGTATTACCAGGAGATGGGGTTCCTGACAGGGTATTATCAGGAGATTGGTTCCGGACAGGGTATTACCAGGAGATGGGGTTCCTGACAGGGTATTACCAGGAGATGGGGTTCCTGACAGGGTATTACCAGGAGATGGGGTTCCTGACATGGTACTACCAGGAGATGGTGTTCCTAACAGGGTATTATCAGGAGATGGGGTTCCTGACAGGGTATTATCAGGAGATGGGGTTCCTGACAGGGTATTGTCAGGGGATGGAGTTCCTGACAGGGTATTATCAGGAGATGGGGTTCCTGGCAGGGTATTACCAGGAGATTTGGTTCCTGACAGGGTATTACCAGGAGATTGGGTTCCTGACAGGGTATTATCAGGAGATTGGTTCCTGACAGGGTATTACCAGGAGATGGGGTTCCTGACAGGGTATTACCAGGAGATGGGGTTCCTGACAGGGTATTATCAGGAGATGGGGTTCCTGACAGGGTATTATCAGGAGATGGGGTTCCTGACAGGGTATTATCAGGGGATGGGGTTCCTGACAGGGTATTACCAGGAGATGGGGTTCCTGACAGGGTATTGCCAGGAGATGGGGTTCCTGACAGAGTATTACCAGGAGATGGGGTTCCTGGCAGGGTATTACCAGGAGATGGTGTTCCTGACAGGGTATTATCAGGAGATGGGGTTCCTGACAGGGTATTACCAGGAGATGGGGTTCCTGACAGGGTATTACCAGGAGATGGGTTCTTGACAGGGTATTATCAGGAGATGGGGTTCCTGACAGGGTATTATCAGGAGATGGGGTTCCTGACAGGGTATTATCAGGGGATGGGGTTCCTGACAGGGTATTACCAGGAGATGGGGTTCCTGACAGAGTATTACCAGGAGATGGGGTTCCTGGGAGGGTATTACCAGGAGATGGGGTTCCTGACAGGGTATTATCAGGAGATGGGGTTCCTGACATGGTACTACCAGGAGATTGGGTTCCTGACAGGGTATTATAAGGAGATTGGTTCCTGACAGGATATTACCAGGAGATGGGGTTCCTGACAGGGTATTACAAGAAGATGGGGTTCCTGACAGGGTATTATCAGGAGATGGGTTCCTGACAGGGTATTACCAGGAGATGGGGTTCCTGACATGGTACTACCAGGAGATGGTGTTCCTGACACGGTATTATCAGGAGATGGGGTTCCTGACAGGGTATTATCAGGGGATGGGGTTCCTGACAGGGTTTTACCAGGAGATGGGGTTCCTGACAGGGTATTACCAGGAGATGGGATTCCTGACAGAGTATTACCAGGAGATGGGGTTCCTGGCAGGGTATTACCAGGAGATGGGGTTCCTGACAGGGTATTATCAGGAGATGGGGTTCCTGACAGGGTATTACCAGGAGATGGGGTTCCTGACAGGGTATTACCAGGAGATGGGGTTCCTGACAGGGTATTACCAGGAGATGGGGTTCCTCACAGGATATTACCAGGAGATGGGGTTCCTGACAGGGTATTATCAGGAGATGGGGTTCCTGACAGGGTATTATCAGGGGATGGGGTTCCTGACAGGGTATTATCAGGAGATGGGGTTCCTGGCAGGGTATTACCAGGAGATGGGGTTCCTGACAGGGTATTACCAGGAGATTGGGTTCCTGACAGGGTATTATCAGGAGATTGGTTCCTGACAGGGTATTACCAGGAGATGGGGTTCCTGACAGGGTATTACCAGGAGATGGGGTTACTGACAGGGTATTATCAGGAGATGGGTTCCTGACAGGGTATTACCAGGAGATGGGGTTCCTGACATGGTACAACCAGGAGATGGTGTTCCTGACAGGGTATTATCAGGAGATGGGGTTCCTGACAGGGCATTATCAGGAGATGGGGTTCCTGACAGGGTATTATCAGGGGATGGGGTTCCTGACAGGGTATTACCAGGAGATTGGTTCCTGACCGGGTATTACCAGGAGATGGGGTTCCTGACAGGGTATTATCAGGAGATGGGGTTCCTGACAGGGTATTATCAGGGGATGGGGTTCCTGACAGGGTATTATCAGGAGATGGGGTTCCTGGCAGGGTATTACCAGGAGATGGGGTTCCTGACAGGGTATTACCAGGAGATTGGGTTCCTGACAGGGTATTATCAGGAGATTGGTTCCTGACAGGGTATTACCAGGAGATGGGGTTCCTGACAGGGTATTACCAGGAGATGGGGTTCCTGACAGGGTATTATCAGGAGATGGGTTCCTGACAGGGTATTACCAGGAGATGGGGTTCCTGACATGGTACTACCAGGAGATGGTGTTCCTGACAGGGTATTATCAGGAGATGGGGTTCCTGACAGGGTATTATCAGGAGATGGGGTTCCTGACAGGGTATTATCAGGGGATGGGGTTCCTGACAGGGTATTACCAGGAGATGGGGTTCCTGACAGGGTATTACCAGGAGATGGGGTTCCTGACAGAGTATTACCAGGAGATGGGGTTCCTGGCAGGGTATTACCAGGAGATGGGGTTCCTGACAGGGTATTATGAGGAGATGGGGTTCCTGACAGGGTATTACCAGGAGATGGGGTTCCTGACAGGGTATTACCAGGAGATGGGGTTCCTGACAGGGTATTACCAGGAGATGGTGTTCATCACAGGGTATTACCAGAAGAAGGGGTTCCTGAGGGTATTATCAGGAGATGGGGTTCCTGGCAGGGTATTATCAGGAGATGGGGTTCCTCGCAGGGTATTACCAGGAGATGGGGTTCCTGACAGGGTATTATCAGGAGATGGGGTTCCTCGCAGGGTATTACCAGGAGATGGGGTTCCTGACAGGGTATTACCAGGAGATGGGGTTCCTGACAGGGTATTACCAGGAGATGGGGTTCCTGACAGGGTATTACCAGGAGATGGGGTTCCTGACAGGGTATTACCAGGAGATGGTGTTCATCACAGGGTATTACCAGAAGAAGGGGTTCCTGAGGGTATTATCAGGAGATGGGGTTCCTGGCAGGGTATTATCAGGAGATGGGGTTCCTCGCAGGGTATTACCAGGAGATGGGGTTCCTGACAGGGTATTATCAGGAGATGGGGTTCCTCGCAGGGTATTACCAGGAGATGGGGTTCCTGACAGGGTATTACCAGGAGATGGGGTTCCTGGCAGGGTATTACCAGGAGATGGGGTTCCTGACAGGGTATTATCAGGAGATGGGGTTCCTGACAGGGTATTACCAGGAGATGGGGTTCCTGACAGGGTATTACCAGGAGATGGGTTCTTGACAGGGTATTATCAGGAGATGGGGTTCCTGACAGGGTATTATCAGGAGATGGGGTTCCTGACAGGGTATTATCAGGGGATGGGGTTCCTGACAGGGTATTACCAGGAGATGGGGTTCCTGACAGGGTATTACCAGGAGATGGGGTTCCTGACAGAGTATTACCAGGAGATGGGGTTCCTGGCAGGGTATTACCAGGAGATGGGTTCTTGACAGGGTATTATCAGGAGATGAGGTTCCTGACAGGGTATTATCAGGAGATGGGGTTCCTGACAGGGTATTATCAGGGGATGGGGTTCCTGACAGGGTATTACCAGGAGATGGGGTTCCTGACAGGGTATTACCAGGAGATGGGGTTCCTGACAGAGTATTACCAGGAGATGGGGTTCCTGGCAGGGTATTACCAGGAGATGGGGTTCCTGACAGGGTATTATAAGGAGATGGGGTTCCTGACAGGGTATTATCAGGGGAGGGGGTTCCTGACAGGGTATTACCAGAATATAGAGGAATCTTCCAGACATTCCAGAAACAACATCTCCACCCCGCTGATCCTCAACACTGGGGCCTCACAAAGGTGCGTTGTCAGCCCTCTCCTGTACTCCCTGTTCAGCCATGACTGCGTGGCCACGCACGCCTCCAACTCAATCATCAAATTTGCAGACGACACTACAGTGGTAAGCCTGATTACCAACAACGACGAGACGGCCTACAGGGAGGAGTGATGGCCCTCGGAGTGTGGTGTAGGGAAAATAACCTCACACTCAACGTCAACAAAACAAAGGAGATGATCATGGACTTGAAGAAACAGCACAGGGAGCAACTCCCCAATCCACATCGACGGGACAGTAGTGGAGAGGGTGGAAAGTTTTGTTCTTCTGCGTTCACATCACAGACAATCTGAAATGGTCCACCCACACAGAAAGTGGAGGCAGAACAGCTCCTCTTCAACCTAAGGCTGAAGAAATTGGCTTGTCACCCAAAAAGCTGACAATATTTTACAGATGCACAATCTCTCTGTCATCTCAGTCCCTGAGATCCAGTCCTCTCTGTCATCTCAGTCCCTGAGATCCAGTCCTCTCTGTCATCTCAGTCCGTGAGACCCAGTCCTCTCTGTCATCTCAGTCCCTGAGATCCAGTCCTCTCTGTCGTCTCAGTCCCTGATATCCAGTCCTCTCTGTCGTCTCAGTCCCTGAGATCCAGTCCTCTCTGTCGTCTCAGTCCCTGATACCCAGTCCTCTCTGTCGTCTCAGTCCCTGAGATCCAGTCCTCTCTGTCGTCTCAGTCCCTGAGATCCAGTCCTCTCTGTCGTCTCAGTGCCTGCTATCCAGTCCTCTCTGTCATCTCAGTCCCTGATATCCAGTCCTCTCTGTCATCTCAGTCCCTGATATCCAGTCCTCTCTGTCATCTCAGTCCCTGAGATCCAGTCCCCTCTGTCATCTCAGTCCCTGAGATCCAGTCCCCTCTGTCGTCTCAGTCCCTGAGATCCAGTCCTCTCTGTCGTCTCAGTCCCTGATACCCAGTCCTCTCTGTCATCTCAGTCCCTGATACCCAGTCCTCTCTGTCATCTCAGTCCCTGAGATCCAGTCCTCTCTGTCGTCTCAGTCCCTGAGATCCAGTCCCCTCTGTCGTCTCAGTCCCTGTGATCCAGTCCTCTCTGTCGTCTCAGTCCCTGAGATCCAGTCCCCTCTGTCATCTCAGTCCCTGAGATCCAGTCCTCTCTGTCATCTCAGTCCCTGAGATCCAGTCCTCTCTGTCATCTCAGTCCCTGAGATCCAGTCCTCTCTGTCATCTCAGTCCCTGAGATCCAGTCCTCTCTGTCATCTCAGTCCCTGATATCCAGTCCTCTCTGTCATCTCAGTCCCTGAGATCCAGTCCTCTCTGTCATCTCAGTCCCCGAGATCCAGTCCTCTCTGTCATCTCAGTCCCTGAGATCCAGTCCTCTCTGTCATCTCAGTCCCTGAGATCCAGTCCTCTCTGTCATCTCAATCCCTGAGATCCAGTCCTCTCTGTCATCTCAGTCCCTGATATCCAGTCCTCTCTGTCATCTCAGTCCCTGATATCCAGTCCTCTCTGTCATCTCAGTCCCCGAGATCCAGCCCCCTGATGTGCATTTTATCCAACGTTTCATTGTGTTGACTCTATTTTCTAAATGTTTAAGGGGCGACAAATGAAGAAGCAGGAACTATGACAGTCTGCGACACCGGCTGCGTAGCACCACCAGTCCGACACTTGCTCCTCTGCATAGTGATCACATTACAATCTTGTGATATAATTCAAAAGGACTCCAGATAAAGGAATGATAAACTAGGGGTTATAAAAGGTCTTTATTTATTACGGATTTGATAAGGAAGCTAATCAGTGTCCAAGTAAATGTCATTACATAAATTATGAAGTAGAATTTGATGCATATTCCCAGGGAAGCTTGGTAGAACCAACGGTCAACCAGTGTGGCCTCTCAGCTTGTAACAAGGAACCAGAAGGGTTTGAAAGAAAATACAACTATTCATACAGAATCATCCTGATACAACCGTGAATAGTAATGACATATGTAACCGGGGTCCACATCACCCCTTCAGACCTGGGTGCGTGTGTTTGTGTGTGTGTCTCTGTGTGTGTGTGTGTGTGTGTGTGTGTGTGTGTGTGTGTGTGTGTGTGTGTGTGTGTGTGTGTGTGTGTGTGTGTGTGTGTGTGTGTGTGTGTGTGTGTGTGTGTGTGAGTGAGTGAGTGAGTGTGTTTCTTTGTGTATCCAAACTTGTAGACTTCATGTGTCATGTGACCAACCTGAGGTAATACACGGAAGAAGAACAAACAAACAGTCAATTGTCAGAGGATCCGTCTGTTTTGACTTCCCTTCAACTGTCAGAGGATCAGTCTGTTTTGACTTCCCTTCAACTGTCAGTCAGAGGATCAGTCTGTTTTGACTTCCCTTCAACTGTCAGAGGATCAGTCTGTTTTGACTTCCCTTCAACTGTCAGAGGATCAGTCTGTTTTGACTTCCCTTCAACTGTCAGTCAGAGGATCAGTCTGTTTTGACTTCCCTTCAACTGTCAGTCAGAGGATCAGTCTGTTTTGACTTCCCTTCAACTGTCAGTCAGAGGATCCGTCTGTTTTGACTTCCCTTCAACTGTCAGAGGATCAGTCTGTTTTGACTTCCCTTCTACTGTCAGTCAGAGGATCAGTCTGTTTTGACTTCCCTTCAACTGTCAGTCAGAGGATCAGTCTGTTTTGACTTCCCTTCAACAGTCAGAGGATCACTCTGTTTTGACTTCCCTTCAACTGTCAGAGGATCACTCTGTTATGACTTCCCTTCTACTGTCAGAGGATCACTCTGTTTTGACTTCCCTTCAACTGTCAGAGGATCAGTCTGTTTTGACTTCCCTTCAACTGTCAGAGGATCAGTCTGTTTTGACTTCCCTTCAACTGTCAGAGGATCAGTCTGTTTTGACTTCCCTTCAACTGTCAGTCAGAGGATCACTCTGTTTTGACTTCCCTTCAACTGTCAGAGGATCAGTCTGTTTTGACTTCCCTTCAACTGTCAGAGGATCAGTCTGTTTTGACTTCCCTTCAACTGTCAGTCAGAGGATCAGTCTTTTTTGACTTCCCTTCAACTGTCAGTCAGAGGATCAGTCTGTTTTGACTTCCCTTCAACTGTCAGTCAGAGGATCAGTCTGTTTTGACTTCCCTTCAACTGTCAGTCAGAGGATCACTCTGTTTTGACTTCCCTTCAACAGTCAGAGGATCAGTCTGTTTTGACTTCCCTTCAACTGTCAGAGGATCACTCTGTTTTGACTTCCCTTCAACAGTCAGAGGATCAGTCTGTTTTGACTTCCCTTCAACTGTCAGAGGATCAGTCTGTTTTGACTTCCCTTCAACTGTCAGTCAGAGGATCAGTCTGTTTTGACTTCCCTTCAACTGTCAGAGGATCACTCTGTTTTGACTTCCCTTCACCCGTCAGAGGATCAGTCTGTTTTGACTTCCCTTCAACTGTCAGTCAGAGGATCAGTCTGTTTTGACTTCCCTTCAACTGTCAGTCAGAGGATCAGTCTGTTTTGACTTCCCTTCTACTGTCAGAGGATCACTCTGCATTGCCTTCCCTTGGGATGGGAGACATACGCCTAGTCCCAACAGCAGAGGCTTTCATAGAGGCCATGACATGGAGGCTACAAACAAGGCATTCGGAAAAGTATTCAGACCTCTTGACTTTTTACACATTTTGTAACGTTACAGCCTTATTCTAAAATTAAAATGGATTTAATCTCATCATTCTACGCATAATACCCCATAATGACATCACAATACCCCATAATGACATCACAATACCCCATAATGACAAAGCACAAACAGGTTTTTAGATTTTTTTTAAATGTTTTTTAAAATGAAAAAATTAAATCTCACATACACTTAAGTATTCAGACCATTTACTCAGTACTTTGTTGAAGCACCGTTGGCAGTGACTACAGCCGCGAGTCTTCTTGGGTATGACGCTACAAGCTTGGCACATCTGTATTTAGGGAGGTCCTAGCATTCTTCTCTGCATATGCTCTACAGCTCTGTCAGGTTGGATGGGGAGCGTTGCCGCACAGCTATTTAAAATACATATATAATAGAGACATTAAAATGCTCCCCCCCCCCCCCCCACCACAAGGTGCGGACTCCGGCCACAAAACCTGAACCTATAGGGGAGGGTCCGGGTTGGCATCTATCCACGGTGGCAGTTCAGGTGCGGGACACAGACCCCGCTCCACTTCTGGCTCACCCCTCTTTTGTTATGCCTCTGGTATGGGGAACCTCACCGCCGCCCCCGGAATGGGGACCCTCGTTAAGGGTCCCAGACTGGGCACCCTCGTTGCTGGGTACCCTCGAGGCTCCGGACTGGAGGGCATCGCTGGAGGCTCCGGACTGATTATTTATGTAAATAAGATATTTCTGGTTTCTATTTTTAAATAGATGTGCAAACATTTCTAAAACCTGTTTTTGCTTTGTCGTTATAGGGTATTGTGATGTCATTATGGGGTATTGTGATGTCATTATGGGGCAATGAGTGTAGATTGATGAGAATAAACAATAATTTAGTACATTTTACAATAAGGCTGCAATGTAATAAAATGTGGAAAGTCGAGGGGTTTGAATACTTTCCGAACGCACTGTACACACAGGCTGCATCCCAAATGGCTCTCTATTCCTTATGTAGTGATGTACAATAAAGGGGAAAGAGTGCAGTCTTAGACATCCTCAGTCACAACCGTAGAGGCATTTTATAGCAGCCCTGTGAGGCTGGATGTGTTTTGGCTGGTGTTCACCGGGGATGGTTTTGGCCTGAGGCACACCCGACGGCGGGAGAGACTTCCCAGGTGCATCATGGTTAGTCCCCTGCCTCTGATGGCATTACCGCTGCTGGATACATTTCTCAGGGCATCGTAGAACTCTGACGGGATACGGAATGGTAGAACTCTGATGGGATACGGGATGGTAGAACTCTGATGGGATACGGGATGGTAGAACTCTGATGGGATATGGGATGGTAGAACTCTGATGGGATACGGGATAGTAGAACTCTGATGGGATACGGGATGGTAGAACTCTGATGGGATACGGGATGGTAGAACTCTGACGGGATACGGGATGGTAGAACTCTGATGGGATACGGGATGGTAGAACTCTGACGGGATACGGGATGGTAGAACTCTGATGGGATACGGGATGGTAGAACTCTGATGGGATACGGGATGGTAGAACTCTGATGGGATACGGGATGGTAGAACTCTGACGGGATACGGGATCGTAGAACTCTGATGGGATACGGGATGGTAGAACTCTGATGGGATACGGGATCGTAGAACTCTTATGGGATACGGGATGGTAGAACTCTGATTGGATACGGGATGGTAGAACTCTGACGGGATACGGGATGGTAGAACTCTGATGGGATACCGGATGGTAGAACTCTGATGGGATACGGGATGGTAGAACTCTGATGGGATACAGGATGGTAGAACTCTGATGGGATACGGGATGGTAGAACTCTGATGGGATACGGGATGGTAGAACTCTGACGGGATACGGGATGGTAGAACTCTGATGGGATACGGGATGGTAGAACTCTGACGGGATACGGGATGGTAGAACTCTGACGGGATACGGGATGGTAGAACTCTGATGGGATACGGGATGGTAGAACTCTGATGGGATACGGGATGGTAGAACTCTGACGAGATACAGGATGGTAGAACTCTGATGGGATACGGGATGGTAGAACTCTGATGGGATACAGGATGGTAGAACTCTGATGGGATACGGGATGGTAGAACTCTGATGGGATACGGGATGGTAGAACTCTGACGGGATACGGGATGGTAGAACTCTGATGGGATACGGGATGGTAGAACTCTGACGGGATACGGGATGGTAGAACTCTGACGGGATACGGGATGGTAGAACTCTGATGGGATACGGGATGGTAGAACTCTGATGGGATACCGGATGGTAGAACTCTGACGGGATACGGGATGGTAGAACTCTGATGGGATACGGGATGGGATACGGGATGGTAGAACTCTGATGGGATACGGGATGGTAGAACACTGACGGGATATGGGATGGTAGAACTCTGATGGGATACGGGATGGTAGAACTCTGATGGGATACGGGATGGTAGAACTCTGACGGGATACGGGATCGTAGAACTCTGATGGGATACGGGATGGTAGAACTCTGATGGGATACGGGATCGTAGAACTCTGATGGGATACGGGATGGTAGAACTCTGATGGGATACGGGATGGTAGAACTCTGACGGGATACGGGATAGTAGAACTCTGATGGGATACGGGATGGTAGAACTCTGATGGGATACGGGATGGTAGAACTCTGATGGGATACGGGATCGTAGAACTCTTATGGGATACGGGATGGTAGAACTCTGATGGGATACTCGAACTCTGACCAGATCATTTCTTTTGTCTTTATTCTAGTCATTTCAATATTTTTACATTTTTGTAATTAACAATTTCAGCAAACCTGAAGTCTGTCTCTGAATTCCACAAAAATTCACATTCAGTATCAACATCCCTCTGTTACAACTCTGAAAAAACAGACTGAAACAGACTGAAACAGACTCAGGGGTAGCAGTGCCTTAGCAGGCAGGCACTTACCCACAAACCACCACCCTCAGGCCTGGCTGAAGGGCCCCGTCCCAGAGGTAGGGAGGGAAGTGCTCTCCTGGCAGAAACACACAGTGATAGGGGTTGTGTCCCAAAAGGCACCCCATTCCCTTCCTAGTGAACTACATTTTGACCAGGGACCGTAGGGCACTATAAAGAGAATCTGGTGCCATTGGGGACACGTTCCCTACTCGTTCAGAGCTGGGTCGGATGTTCTTAGGACCTGGAGCGAGGGATGATTTAGTATAATACTCATGTTAAAACATTCCCTTTACCCTTTAACCTTTGCAATGTCCTCAAGCTGTTTAGGACCTAAGCACACAGGGAGGTGTTCTGTTGTGTGTAAATTGGGTTTACACAGAAATCACAAATGAATGAAGAGATGTCTAGATGCTGATCTGAAGTTAGGATCCATTCACAGGGCCGTTAGACATGGAATTAAAAAAATATATATATACAATTTGTTGCTGTGAACATTTTAGTTTGGATTGTATACTTTTTTGGGTATTTTAAACAATCTGTTATAAATGAAAGCTTTTGTAATGTCCTCTTCTGCCATGTTCTTTCTGTCATCAAGGTATCAATCAAGTTAAGAGTGAAACTCAACCGGGGAAAAAAGGTTGTGACAGTCTGAGCTGAAAGTATGATTCACACTCGATCTCCTTTCACCTGTAAAAACAGAGGAATTTCAGTCAATAAACGTTGCTTTTTATATTCCTAGTTGTGTGTCTGTTTCATAATGTTGCTAAATACACAGGATTAGAGAGATGATTGTTTAAATCATGCCACGCTGGTCTGTTTACAGTTCCTCTGCAATTAACAGTTTCTGTGTTTACCCACAGTAGCTATCTGGTTTACAAAACTCTCGTTCAACCATGCAATACACTTAGGTGTAAATAGAGACTAGTTCACGAAAGGTGCATGTGCCATGTAGTGGCCTTTATAATGTACACAACAAATGGATAGGAAAAGGAATTCAAAGTTCATCTTGAATCTCTTTTTAGCTGATGGCAAAGATTAATATTATTTTAACAAGATGTCAACGTAAAATGTAGGGGAACACTCTACACTGAACGGTACTGAAATGTACGATCACTGGATCCTCTTATTTACAGACGGTATTGAAATGTACGATCACTGAATCCTCTGATTTACATGTTGCTACGAGGAAGGCCGCTGATGTCTGCTCATCATACAGACAATCACCTTGTTCTCAAGTCAAACTAAAGCAAAGAGGATTTGCACATTTCTTGAAATGTCGAGTGACAGCAGGTAGTTAGAAGGAAATGGTCTCCACACTGCCTCCCCCCATACCTCCACACTGCCTCCCCCCATACCTCTCCACTGCCCTCCCCCCACACCTCCCCACTGCCCTCCCCCCATATATCCCCACTGCCTCCCCCCATACCTCCCCACTGCCTCCCCCCGTACCTCCCCACTGCCTCCCCCATACCTCCCCACTGCCTCCCCCCATACCTCCCCACTGCCTCCCCCCGTACCTCCCCACTGCCTCCCCCCATACCTCCCCACTGCCACCCCCCATACCTCCCTACTGCCTCCCCCCATACCTCCCCACTGCCTCCCCCCATACCTCCCCCCGTACCTCCCCCCATGCCTCCCCTTGTACCTCCCCACTGCCTCCCCTAGTACCTCCCCACTGCCTCCCCCTGTACCTCCCCCCGTACCTCCCTACTGCCTCCCCCTGTACCTCCCCACTGCCTCCCCCCATACCTCCCCACTGCCTCCCCCCATACCTCCCCACTGCCTCCCCCCATACCTCCCCACTGCCTCCCCCATACCGCCCCACTGCCTCCCCCTGTACCTCCCCACTGCCTCCCCCATACCTCCCCACTGCCTCCCCCCATACCTCCCCACTGCCTCCCCCCATACCTCCCCACTGCCTCCCCCTGTACCTCCCCACTGCCTCCCCCTGTACCTCCCCACTGCCTCCCCCCATACCTCCCCACTGCCTCCCCCCGTACATCCCCACTGACTCCCCCCATTCCTCCACACTGCCTCCCCCCCATACCTCCCCCCAGACCTCCCCCACTGCCTCCCCCCATACCTCCACACTGCCTCCCCTGTACCTCCCCACTGCCTCCCCCTGTACATCCCCCACTTCTTCCCCCCGTACCTCCCCACTGCCTCCCCCCGTACCTCCCCACTGCCTCCCCCCACACCTCCCCACTGCCTCCCCCTGTACCTCCCCACTGCCTCCCCCCATACCTCCCCACTGCCTCCCCCTGTACCTCCCCACTGCCTCCCCCGTACCTCCCCACTGCCTCCCCCCATACCTCCCCACTGCCTCCCCTCATACCTCCCCACCTCCTCCCCCTGTACCTCCCCACTGCCTCCCCCTGTACCTCCCCACTGCCTCCCCCCATACCTCCCCACTGCCTCCCCCCGTACCTCCCCAATGACTCCCCCCATTCCTCCACACTGCCTCCCCCCATACCTCCCCCCAGACCTCCCCCACTGCCTCCCCCCATACCTCCACACTGCCTCCCCCTGTACCTCCCCACTGCCTCCCCCTGTACATCCCCCACTTCTTCCCCCCATACCTCTCTCCTCCGCCTCCCAACTAGGCTACCACCCAGATGGCGGATGAGAGACAGAATCTGCAGGTAGGTGACAAACACAGGGGTGATAGTGTTTGCCTCTTTAAAGCAACAAGAGAAGAGACTCCAACCCGGGGGGGGGGGGGGGGGGGGATTCCCAGTTTGATTCCAGACCCGGTGTGACAGACAGATGAAAGAAGGTTCTAGAAAACAACCTGCCGAAGGAGCCAGCAGGAACACACATCAACCGCAACATCACAAGTCCTGCTTCATGTAGACTCCCAAATACACCGCACCTATCAACCATCAAAGGATGCTGGGTAATGTAGAGTACTTGCTGCTTTGCCGTTGTTGTCCTCTCCTCGACAAAGGGATGAGAAGAAGGAGGTAAAGAAAGGAGAAACAACAGGAACAGAAGGAGGACATGTTGGCGGTGAGCAGTCTTTACTGCTGAGTTGCCTCTTAGAATACAAGTGTTGTTTTGATTCTCCGTTATGTGGTTTGTAGAAAAGCAGTTAGGCCGTTGACAACAAAGCATACCAGTTAGCCTCAACTGTTACATTAATATATATATATATTTTTTTTGTCTGACTCACTCTAAAGTCTAAAGAAAACACAAAAAAAGATGAAACCAGTTCATAAAACCACAGACCATAGGATGATTAGAGCAGATAATTAGTAGGAAGTCAAAATAAATAAACATTAGCAAAGTTCCTCAGAAAATAAACATACAGATGATATCATCCAGTCTTACATATCAACATGAACACACACCAAACCTCCTGATCAACACACACACACGCACACGCACACGCACACACACAGGCTGCTGCTAGCAACTTAATTTTACTTGAGCTCATTAATCCTAGTCGTTCCTATAATAATACAACAGCGGAGGTGGAATGTTGAAGCTCTGTCTGTCTGTCTGTCTGTCTGTCTGTCTGTCTGTCTGTCTGTCTGTCTGTCTGTCTGTCTGTCTGTCTGTCTGTCACTATAACTGCCTGTCTGTCTGTCTGTCTGTCTGTCTGTCTGTCTGTCTGTCACTATAACTGTCTGTCTGTCTGTCTGTCTGTCTGTCTATCTGTCTGTCTGTCTGTTTGTCTGTCTGTCTGTCACTATAACTGTCTGTCTGTCTGTCTGTCTGTCTGTCTGTCCGTCCGTCTGTCACGTTATTGATGACAGATGGAGGGTAATAGAGGTACCAGGACGTGGATAGGGAGAAAATAACTATGAGTGTTGAGGATGATTGCTGTTGCCTCTTGGGTACCTTGTGAGGAATCGTGTTTTGTCCTCATTGCTCGTGTATGTATTATCAGGGACCGGGATATGGACAGAGACGCCAGACATCAGGTTTCATGGACAGTCTTTTAAGGAGGGATAAATCACCATGATGTTCCTCCTTTCAGTTCTCTGCATCAGCATCCTGTATCCCTCCGAAGAGAAAACCCAGGTTTACATTCCGACAGCATTGTACTTTCGTAATATTTAGATGTGTAAGATACAAACACCTGTTCTAACTGTTTTTTTTTTATATTGTCATTCTAACCAGATAGGAAATATTTGTAAAATATTGATTAATTACATTAATATGTATTATGCGTGGTTATCCTGCCCCACGCACAATAAGGACCCTATATATCTTACATAACGGTATGCCCACTTCCCTCCCCTGGACAAATGTGTTTGTGTCCATGTGTGCGTGTGCGTGAATGCGTGCGTGTGAGAGTGTGTGTACGTACGTACACATGCATGTGTGTGTGTGCGTGTGTGTTATATTAAAATGTGTGTGTGTGCGTGTGTGTTATATTAAAATGTGTGTGTGTGTGTGTGTTATATTAAAATGTGTGTGTGCGTGTGTGTTATATTAAAATGTGTGTGTGTGTGTGTGTTATATTAAAATGTGTGTGTGCGTGTGTGTTATATTAAAATGTGTGTGTGTGTGTGTGTGTGTGTACAAACTGTTTGGCATAACGAGCGTGATGAACAAAATGCTAGCCCATTACAGGACCCCTGCTTCGCCAGGAAAAACGGTCCATGCCTTTAAGCAAGTCATGAAAAATGAAGGAGATTTGGCTGTCATCAACATGCCTCTGACCTCTAGAAGGGTCTAAAGGGGGCGGGGGGGGGGGGGGGGGGGGGGGCTGGATTTTTCAGAGGGGAGGTTCTCCACAAGGTATTAAAAGAACACAATGATTCTAGTGGAGGGTAGTGGTAGGGGGAGGGGGGGGGGGGGCTGAAGACATATTATAGGGGAGGCTGAAGACATATTATAGGGGGGCTGAAGACATTATAGGGGGGGCTGAAGACATATTATAGGGGGGTTGAAGACATATTATAGGGGGGGCTGAAGACATATTATAGAGGGGGTTGAAGACATATTATAGGGGGGGCTGAAGATATATTATAGGGGGGCTGAAGACATATTATAGGGGGGATGAAGACATATTATAGTGGGGGCTGAAGACATATTATAGGGGGGGCTGAAGACATATTATAGGGGGGGATGAAGACATATTATAGTGGGGGCTGAAGACATATTATAGGGGGGCTGAAGACATATTATAGGGGGGGATGAAGACATATTATAGGGGGGATGAAGACATATTATAGGGGGGGCTGAAGACATATTATAGGGGGGATGAAGACATATTATAGGGGGGGCTGAATACATATTATAGGGGGGCTGAAGACATATTATAGGGGAGGCTGAAGACATATTATGGGGGGGCTGAAGACATATTATAGGGGGGGGGTGAAGACATATTATAGGGGGGCTGAAGACACATTATAGGGGGGGCTGAAGACATATTATAGGGGGGCTGAAGACACATTATAGGGGGGGCTGAAGACATATTATAGGGGGGCTGAAGACATATTATAGGGGGGCTGAAGACATATTATAGGGGGGGCTGAAGACATATTATAGGGGAGGCTGAAGACATATTATAGGGGGGGTGAAGACATATTATAGGGGGGATGAAGACATATTATAGTGGGGGCTGAAGACATATTATAGGGGGGGTTGAAGACATATTATAGGGGAGGCTGAAGACATATTATAGGGGAGGCTGAAGACATATTATAGGGGGGGCTGAAGACATATTATAGGGGGTTGAAGACATATTATAGGGGGGTTGAAGACATATTATAGGGGAGGCTGAAGACATATTATGGGGGGGCTGAAGACATATTATAGGGGGGGGCTGAAGACATATTATAGGGGGGCTGAAGACACATTATAGAGGGGGCTGAAGACATATTATAGGGGGGCTGAAGACACATTATAGGGGGGGCTGAAGACATATTATAGGGGGGCTGAAGACATATTATAGGGGGGCTGAAGACATATTATAAGGGGGGCTGAAGACATATTATAGGGGGGCCTGAAGACATATTATAGGGGGGCCTGAAGACATATTATAGAGGGGGCTGAAGACATATTATAGGTGGGGCTGAAGACATATTATAGGGGGGGCTGAAGACATATTATAGGGGGGCTGAAGACATATTATAGGGGGGGCTGAAGACATATTATAGGGGGGGTGAAGACATATTATAGGGGGGCTGAAGAAATATTATAGGGGGGATGAAGACATATTATAGGGGGGTTGAAGACATATTATAGGGGGGCTGAAGACATATTATAGGGGGCTGAAGACATATTATAGGGGGGGCTGAAGAGATATTATAGGGGAGGCTGAAGACATATTATAGGGGGGCTGAAGACATATTATAGGGGAGGCTGAAGACATATTACAGGGGGGGCTGAAGACATTATAGGGGGGGCTGAAGACATATTATAGGGGGGGCTGAAGACATATTATAGGCTGGGCTGAAGACATTATAGGGGGGCTGAAGACATATTTAGCGGGGGCTGAAGACATATTATAGGGGGGGTTGAAGACATATTATAGGGGGCTGAAGACATATTTAGCGGGGGCTGAAGACATATTATAGGGGGGGTTGAAGACATATTATAGGGGTTTGAAGACATATTATAGGGGGGGGTTGAAGACATATTATAGGGGAGGCTGAAGACATATTATAGGGGGGATGAAGACATATTATAGTGGGGGCTGAAGACATATTATAGGGGGGGTTGAAGACATATTATAGGGGAGGCTGAAGACATATTATAGGGGAGGCTGAAGACATATTATAGGGGGGGCTGAAGACATATTATAGGGGGTTGAAGACATATTATAGGGGGATTGAAGACATATTATAGGGGAGGCTGAAGACATATTATGGGGGGGCTGAAGACATATTATAGGGGGGGGGCTGAAGACATATTATAGGGGGGCTGAAGACACATTATAGAGGGGGCTGAAGACATATTATAGGGGGGCTGAAGACACATTATAGGGGGGGCTGAAGACATATTATAGGGGGGCTGAAGACATATTATAGGGGGGCTGAAGACATATTATAAGGGGGGCTGAAGACATATTATAGGGGGGCCTGAAGACATATTATAGGGGGGCCTGAAGACATATTATAGAGGGGGCTGAAGACATATTATAGGTGGGGCTGAAGACATATTATAGGGGGGGCTGAAGACATATTATAGGGGGGCTGAAGACATATTATAGGGGGGGCTGAAGACATATTATAGGGGGGGTGAAGACATATTATAGGGGGGCTGAAGAAATATTATAGGGGGGATGAAGACATATTATAGGGGGGTTGAAGACATATTATAGGGGGGCTGAAGACATATTATAGGGGGCTGAAGACATATTATAGGGGGGGCTGAAGAGATATTATAGGGGAGGCTGAAGACATATTATAGGGGGGCTGAAGACATATTATAGGGGAGGCTGAAGACATATTACAGGGGGGGCTGAAGACATTATAGGGGGGGCTGAAGACATTATAGGGGGGCTGAAGACATATTTAGTGGGGGCTGAAGACATATTATAGGGGGGGCTGAAGACATATTATAGGCTGGGCTGAAGACATTATAGGGGGGCTGAAGACATATTTAGCGGGGGCTGAAGACATATTATAGGGGGGGTTGAAGACATATTATAGGGGTTTGAAGACATATTATAGGGGGGGGCTGAAGACATATTATAGGGGGGGTTGAAGACATATTATAGGGGTGGCAGAAGACATATTATAGGGGGGTGTGTGCACACACACACACACACAGACACATGCACGCACATACACACACAGACACATGCACGCACACACACACACACACACACACAGACAGACACATGCCCGCACACACACACAGACACACACACACACACACACACACATGCACGCACACACACACAGACACACACACACACACAGACAAACAGCTATATGCTAATGCACTCCTCTCCCTGTTGCTTCTAGCCCGTGTTGGGCCTCTTTCATCCGTTGTCGTTTGCATCACTGAATCACTAACACTGTAATACACAAAGCCTAAGAGGATCTGTCAAAACCCCCTTACAAAATCACCACATCACAAATATACAAACTGCACCAATCAGCTTATTGTGACGGGCGGGGAAACGGAAAATCGCCTCACCCAGCGCCGATGACAATCAGGACTACCTATTGATTTCACAGGGTATCCTGCCATTGAGATATATCTGCGAACGGTGTAGCCTGCTACACTGGGGACACAGAGTGTGATGGAGGCAGTGATATCTGGGAGTCTGTGGGCTAGAGAGGTGGAAGAGAGCTGTGTGCTGGAGCCCTGAGTGTGATGGGACGTCTCAAGTTGAACGAGAGAAGTCCAAAACACAATGGCTGTATGCAGAGGGAGAGGGAGAGGGAGAGGGGGGTGGCCCACAGCACCATGGCTGTTCACAGAGAGAGAGAGTCCCTGTGGGTGTGGGGTGGAGAGATAGAGGCCCTGTGGGTGTGGGGTGGAGAGAGAGAGAGGGGCCCCACAGCACCATGGCCGTTCACAGAGAGAGAGGCCCTGTGGGTGTGGGGTAGAAAGAGAGAGTAGGGCCCAGAGGATGGCTTCACACACAGAGTTTCCTCTCCAGCGTTCCTCAACCCCACGCCGGTGAGGTCAGCCACTGCAGAGGTGGGAGAGTAATTCAATCCCCAGGCTTGTTCAGTGGCAAGTTTGCATCTCTCTCTCTCTCTCTCTCTCTCTCTCTCTCTCTCTCTCTCTCTCTCTCTCTCTCCCCCTCTCTCTCTCTCTCTCTCCTTTGACAACGCCATCAAATTAGACACAAACCAGCAGGCCTCTGGAAGAATGCTTAAGTATACCAACCAAAGCCCTAGAGTTTCCTTTGGTTGGCTGAGAAAAAAAGGAAACTCAACTGAAATCTAGATAATAAACAGAGGATAAACATGACGGATTTGACTGGTTGTTTTTTTTTTTTTTCTGAATACATTTGAATGTATAAATAAACGTGGTTTATTTTCGGTCCGTGAGTGGCCCTGGTCATGACTATTAGAGAGGAATACTAGTAGGCTACTGCATAGTAAAACATACTACATGTTTAACTTCGTAGTTTCCAGCTGGTGTTTGAGGCATGACAGAAATGGTGGATGATATCCGTTACACATCAACCTCGACACAATGACGTGATTGTTTGGAATAACAGGCGAGGCTGTGGAGACCTCGACAGTAAAGGACGTGTGTCTTCCTGTAGGATAACCAACACACTCTGTTCTCAACTGCAGAACCAACTCTGGTTCACTGTTAGAATGATCCTCCCTCTATTTACATCTAGCTACATACAGTATAATGATTTACAGCTGTAGTTAGACTGTGGTATCTAACTACAGTATAGTGATTTACAGCTGTAGTTAGACTGTGGTATCTAACTACATTATAGTGATTTACAGCTGTAGTTAGATTGTGGTATCTAACTACAGCATAGTGATTTACAGCTGTAGTTAGACTGTGGTATGTAACTACAGTATAGTGATTTACAGCTGTAGTTAGGCTGTGGTATCTAACTACACTATAATGATTTACAGCTGTAGTTAGACTGTGGAATCTAACTACAGTATAGTGATTTACAGCTGTAGTTAGACTGTGGAATCTAACTACACTATAATGATTTACAGCTGTAGTTAGACTGTGGAATCTAACTACTGTGTAATGATTTACAGCTGTAGTTAGACTGTGGAATCGAACTACTGTGTAATGATTTACAGCTGTAGTTAGACTGTGGTATCTAACTACATTATAGTGATTTACAGCTGTAGTTAGACTGTTGTATCTAACTACTGTGTAGTGATTTACAGCTGTAGTTAGACTGTGGTATCTAACTACTGTGTAGTGATTTACAGCTGTAGTTAGACTGTGGTATCTAACTACACTATAGTGATTTACAGCTGTAGTTAGACTGTGGTATCTAACTACATTATAGTGATTTACAGCTGTAGTTAGACTGTGGTATCTAACTACTGTGTAGTGATTTACAGCTGTAGTTAGACTGTGGTATCTAACTACACTATAGTGATTTACAGCTGTAGTTAGACTGTGGTATCTAACTACATTATAGTGATTTACAGCTGTAGTTAGACTGTGTTATCTAACTACATTATAGTGATTTACAGCTGTAGTTAGACTGTGTTATCTAACTACATTATAGTGATTTACAGCTGTAGTTAGACTGTGGTTTTCAGTAATAAAGAAGTAGAGTGTTATGTTGTGAGGCAGCTACCCATGCTGGTCTCCGTATATCATTGTTACTGTTGCTGTTATTACTGCCATTGTGTTTGGTATCAGAGGGTGGAAGTCAATGTAAGTCAATGAGAGACGAACGTGGTGCATTTCAAGCCAGTTAACTCTGACTGTAAAAGCCTCGGGGCCTGTGTCCCAAACAGCAGCCCCTCATTCCTTACCTAGCGCACTACCGTTGACCAGAGCCGTATAGGCCTTAGTCGAAAGTAGTGCACTAGCAAGGGAATAGGGTGCCGTTTGGGGACACAACCCCTTCTATGCCTGCAGTGCGGTATGACACTCCTTCTGATACCCCAAGACTAAATAATGCATAACATAAGGTGATGTCATCTAAAAGATGATTAAGCTATTAGTTTTCTAGTTCCACACTTAAGAACGTGATTAGAATAAGTCGTGGTAACTCATTCTATCAAATTCAGGAAAAATGTAATTCCACATCATACATCTTGCTCGAATTAATACCATCTACGCTTGTAATCACCGTGTCAGAAATCATGTTAAATGAGGAGTAAAATTAAACATTATTAGATAAATGCCATATCGAATTGACTATTATGTGTTGTGTCACATCGCATTAGAGATGCCGTGATAGTGTGGCGAGAAGAGAAAATAGGAAGTCCTCTCTGCACGCTAGGATGGTCCTTTTGTCCGTTATGCTAATGAGGAGGTTCTGCCGGGGTCTCCTGGCCTGTCAGGTGGATCTGGCTGCCGGTGACAAGACTGTTGATTGGTCAGAATGGTCATCTTGTTTGGTTGTTGATTGGTTATATAGGTCACCTTGTTTGGTTGTTGATTGGTCATAAGTGTCATCTTGTTTGGTTGTTGATTGGTCAAAACGGTCATCTTGTGATTGGTCAGAATGGTCATCTTGTTTGGTTGTTGATTGGTCAGAATGGTCATCATGTTTGGCTGTTGATTGGTCAGATTGGTCATTATGTTTGGCTGTTGATTGGTCAGAATGGTCATCTTGTTTGGCTGTTGATTGGTCAGAATGGTCATCTTGTTTGTTTGTTGATTGGTCAGAAGTGTCATCTTGTTTGGTTCTTGATTGGTCAAAATTGTCATCTTGTGATTGGTCAGAATGTTCATCTTATTTGGTTGTTGATTGGTTACAATGGTCATCTTGTTTGGTTGTTGATTGGTTACAATGGTCATCTTGTTTGGTTGTTGATTGGTCAGGATGGTCACCTTGTTTGGTTGTTGATTGGTCAGAATGGTCATCATGTTTGGCTGTTGATTGGTCAGAATGGTAATATTGTGGATCAGAATAGGTATAATGTGGTCCTGTGTGACTCAGTTGGTAGAACATGGCACTTACAACAATTCCCGGGACGAACCACAAGTTCACCTACGACTGTAAAATACTTTGGAGTGAAGTGTCTACTGAATTAAATATGGTACGACAAAACCATTAAGAACACCTTCCTGATATTGAGTTGAACCCCTTTTTGCCCTCAGAACAGCACCAATTCATCAGGGCCTGGGCCTCTACAAGGTGTCGAAAGTGTTCCACAGTGTCCCACAATGTGTTATTCCATAGTTCTGATATCTTCACTATTATTCTGCAATGTAGAACATATTAGGGGTGGCGGGTTAGCCTCGTGGTTTGAGCTTTGGAATAGTAACCGAAAGGTTCCAAGTTCAAATCCCCGAGCTGACATGGCACAAATCTGTCGTTCTGCCCCTGAACAGGCAGTTAACCCACTGTTCCTAGTTTGTCATTGAAGATAAGAATTTGTTCTTCACTGACTTGCCTAGTTAAGAAAGAAAGCCTGTAATGAGTAAGTGTGTCCAAACTTTTGACTGATACTGTATATATTTATTTAGTTTGTCTTTGAAAATGGATCAGCGGACCTACAGAAGGGTGGTGGCCCGTTGCCCATCCCTGTTCTGAAGAATATAACCGTGTTGAAGTTCGGTACATCTGGGAGTGATCTTCTAATGTGCTTCTCTTTGTCAGGTTGATAGATCAGATCTCACAGTGCAGGGCTCGTCTATAGAAACTTCAGTAATTAACAGAGTGATTTGAGTTGATTTGAATCGAGTCACACACACACACGCACGCACGCACGCACACACACACACACACACACACACACACACACACACACACACACAGGCACAGAGCTGCCTAGCTGGAGAGATCAGGCAGAAGGATTAGGTTTTTCTATTGAATCGATGTAACAGCAAAACAGAAGTCTGCATTAACATACGTCTACAACCATCCTAAAGACAGAGAACCCCCCTCTACTGTCTACAACCATCCTAGAGACAGAGAACCCCTCTCTGTGCTGTCTACAGCCATCCTAGAGACAGAGAAACCCTCTCTACTGTCTACAGCCATCCTAGAGACAGAGAAACCCTCTCTACTGTCTATAACCATCCTAGAGACAGAGAAACCCTCTCTACTGTCTATAACCATTATAGAGACAGAGAAACCCTCTCTACTGTCTATAACCATCCTAGAGACAGAGAAACCCTCTCTACTGTCTATAACCATCCCAGAGACAGAGAAACCCTCTCTACTGTCTATAACCATCCTAGAGACAGAGAAACCCTCTCTACTGTCTATAACCATCCCAGAGACAGAGGAACCCTCTCTACTGTCTATAACCATCCTAGAGACAGAGAAACCCTCTCTACTGTCTATAACCATCCCAGAGACAGAGGAACCCTCTCTACTGTCTATAACCATCCTAGAGACAGAGAAACCCTCTCTACTGTCTATAACCATCCTAGAGACAGAGAAACCCTCTCTACTGTCTATAACCATCCCAGAGACAGAGGAACCCTCTCTACTGTCTATAACCATCCTAGAGACAGAGAAACCCTCTCTACTGTCTATAACCATCCCAGAGACAGAGGAACCCTCTCTACTGTCTATAACCATCCTAGAGACAGAGAAACCCTCTCTACTGTCTATAACCATCCTAGAGACAGAGAAACCCTCTCTACTGTCTATAACCATCCTAGAGACAGAGAAACCCTCTCTACTGTCTATAACCATCCTAGAGACAGAGAAACCCTCTACTGTCTATAACCATCCTAGAGACAGATAACCCCTCTCTACTGTCTATAACCATCCTAGAGACAGAGAAACTCTCTCTGTACTGTATGGACTGCCATCCAGTGTTTGTTAGAGGGTATCATTATTATTAAACCCTGTCTGGTTTTTACAAGGTAGGCTTTATAGGTTGGCGTCCTGAATGGCACCCTGTTCACGATGGGCTGAGTTCCAAAAGTAGTGCACTAGATAGGGAATAGGGTACTGTTTGGGATGCTGGCCCCCTTCCTCTACTTCAGTTTTAATGTCTCATCATTATGGAGAAGTTGAATAGGTCACTGCTTGAATAGGTGGAGAGAGGTAGTCAGTGGCAAGCAGCAGATTACATGCTCATATGCTTTAACCTATCATATACCATTACTGTTGTGGATGAGTTGCTTGACCTTTTTATACCGAGAGGAGTTCGTTCTCAGACCGTGGCGCCTAAACGTACCATACTGGATGTTCTAGGTGAGAGAAAGGTTGTGTGAAGCCCGGAAGGATTTAACTTTTACTAATAATGAATTGGAATTGGTCTGTATTTTTTTTTTTTCTCTCTTTCCCATAATTACTCCTGTTTTTACAGTTAAACTCTGTAAAGTATACTAGTCACTTTAGGTTATTGTCTTGTTGAAATCATGCATAATCTACACCTCTATATTGAAGGTGTATTTTAAACATTTGTTCTATAACTAAGCATTAAGGCCCGAGGGGGGTGAGGTGCAGTGGATGGCCAATGGAATGTTCTAGAATCACATTTGAATAAACAGATAAAAATAAACCTTATGGAAACGTGGGGACTGTGAAGAGACAAACACACACAGGCAAAGGCACACACACACACACACACACACACACACACACACACACACACACACACACACACACACACACACACACACACACACACACACACACACACACACACACACACACACACACACACACACACACACACACACACATACATACAGAACTTTACGTTTGTTTATATTTTGTTGTTTTGTCTGTGTTTCAGCATTAAATATCACAAACACTTTCCACGCTGAGCTTTGGTCTCATTCATTCAATGACGGACGTAACAAGATATGTGATAGTAGAGTAGTGGGCTGAGGGAACACACTTAATGTGTTGTAGATATGTGATAGTAGAGTAGTGGGCTGAGGGAACACACTTAATGTGTTGTGATATGTGTTATGAAATGTAACATCATGTCATATTTTTATTGTACATAACTGCCTTAATTTTGTTGGAACCCAGGAAGAGTAGCTGCTGCCTTGACAGGAACTAATGGGGATCCATAATAAACCCCAGGAAGAGTAGCTGCTGCCTTGACAGGAACTAATGGGGATCCATAATAAACCCCAGGAAGAGTAGCTGCTGCCTTGACATGAACTAATGGGGATCCATAATAAACCCCAGGAAGAGTAGCTGCTGCCTTGGCAGGAACTAATGGGGATCCATAATAAACCCCAGGAAGAGTAGCTGCTGCCTTGCCAGGAACTAATGGGGATCCATAATAAACCCCAGGAAGAGTAGCTGCTGCCTTGGCAGGAACTAATGGGGATCCATAATAAATCCCAGGAAGAGTAGCTGCTGCCTTGGCAGGAACTAATGGGGATCCATAATAAACCCCAGGAAGAGTAGCTGCTGCCTTGGCAGGAACTAATGGGGATCCATAATAAACCCCAGGAAGAGTAGCTGCTGCCTTGGCAGGAACTAATGGGGATCCATAATAAACCCCAGGAAGAGTAGCTGCTGTCTTGACAGGAACTAATGGGGATCCATAATAAACCCCAGGAAGAGTAGCTGCTGCCTTGGCAGGAACTAATGGGGATCCATAATAAACCCCAGGAAGAGTAGCTGCTGCCTTGACAGGAACTAATGGGGATCCATAATAAACCCCAGGAAGAGTAGCTGCTGCCTTGGAAGGAACTAATGGGGATCCATAATAAACCCCAGGAAGAGTAGCTGCTGCCTTGGCAGGAACTAATGGGGATCCATAATAAACCCCAGGGAGAGTAGCTGCTGTCTTGACAGGAACTAATGGGGATCCATAATAAACCCCAGGAAGAGTAGCTGCTGCCTTGACAGGAACTAATGGGGATCCATAATAAACCCCAGGAAGAGTAGCTGCTGCCTTGACAGGGACTAATGGGCATCCATGATAAACCCCAGGAAGAGTAGCTGCTGCCTTGACAGGAACTAATGGGGATCCATAATAAACCCCAGGAAGAATAGATGCTGCCTTGGCAGGAACTAATGGAGATCCATAATAAACCCCAGGAAGAGTAGCTGCTGTCTTGGCAGGAACTAATGGGGATCCATAATAAACCCCAGGAAGAGTAGCTGCTGCCTTGGAAGGAACTAATGGGGATCCATAATAAACCCCAGGAAGAGTAGCTGCTGTCTTGACAGGAACTAATGGGGATTCATAATGAACCCCAGGAAGAGTAGCTGCTGCCTTGGCAGGAACTAATGGGGATCCATAATAAACCCCAGGAAGAGTAGCTGCTGCCTTGGCAGGAACTAATGGGGATCCATAATAAACCCCAGGAAGAGTAGCTGCTGCCTTGGCAGGAACTAATGGGGATCCATAATAAACCCCAGGAAGAGTAGCTGCTGTCTTGTCAGGAACTAATGGGGATCCATAATAAACCCCAGGAAGAGTAGCTCCTGCCTTGTCAGGAACTAATGGGGATCCATAATAAACCCCAGGAAGAGTAGCTGCTGCCTTGCCAGGAACTAATGGGGATCCATAAAAAACCCCAGGAAGAGTAGCTGCTGTCTTGGCAGGAATTAATGGGGATCCATAATAAACCCCAGGAAGAGTAGCTGCTGCCTTGGCAGGAACTAATGAGGATCCATAATAAACCCCAGGAAGAGTAGCTGCTGCCTTGACAGGAACTAATGGGGATCCATAATAAACCCCAGGAAGAGTAGCTGCTGCCTTGGCAGGAACTAATGGGGATCCATAATAAACCCCAGGAAGAGTAGCTGCTGCCTTGGCAGGAACTAACGGGGATCCATAATAAATACAAATACCACAGCTAAAGGCTGTTCTTAAGCACGACTCAATGCTGAGTGCCTGGATACAGCCCTTAGCCATGACATATTGGCAAGATACCAGAAACACCTGAGGTGCCTTATTGCTATGATAAATTGGTTACCAACGTAATTAGAGCGGGACAAATGTACTGTTTTGTCGTACCGTGGTTTACGGTCTGTTATAAACTGATTGGTTCAAGCCCTGAATGCTGATTGGCTGACAGCCATGGTATATCAGACCATATAGCACGGATATGACAAAACATTTATATGAAGTTGGTAACCAGTTTATTAAGGCACCTCGGGGGTTTGTGGTATATGGCCAATATACCACGGCGAAGGGTTGTATCCAGGCGTTGTGTTCAGAACAGCTATTAGCCGTGGTATATTGGCCATATACCACACCTCCTCGGGCCTTATTACTTGAATATATAATGACTGTCAGCCAATAAGCATTCAGGGCTCGAACCACCCAGGACCATACAGGTCTAGGATCAGCCCATGATATCACCACACCACATTAACCAGTGTCAGGAATCAGGACCATACAGTGTCAGGAATCAGGACCATACAGGTCTAGGATCAGCCCATGATAGCACCACACCACATTAACCAGTGTCAGGAATCAGGACCATACAGGTCTAGGATCAGCCTATGATAGCACCACACCACATTAACCAGTGTCAGGAATCAGGACCATACAGGTCTAGGATCAGCCCATGATAGCACCACACCACATTAACCAGTGTCAGGAAACAGGACCATACAGGTCTAGGATCAGCCCATGATAGCACCACACCACATTAACCAGTGTCAGGAATCAGGACCACACAGGTCTAGGATCAGCCCATGATAGCACCACACCACATTAACCAGTGTCAGGAATCATGGACCATACAGGTCTAGGATCAGCCCATGATAGCACCACATTACCAGTCTCCTTCTGTCCTGGACAGCCCACTCCAGCTCCATCAGGATAATGTGACGTCTGTTAGACGGATGACCAGGCTCAACAGGCTCATAGACGAGACCCTTCAAAAACATACAATATTCAAACCAGGCTCCGCATTCAACGTTTAGGTTGTAATAATATTACCGTTGCGTTTTAAAAACATTAGTCTACAGTGAATTCGTTGCATTATTAGTGGGTTTTGACTGAGCCTGAAAACAGGAATGCATTTGAAAGTAAGTGGAGACGGCGAGTGTGGTGCCCACCCAACATGAATGAATAAATGATAGAACTACTAGTCCTAATGGACCTGGCTGCTTAAAGACAGCCTACATTATTTATCAACCCGCCCATTTCCCACACACACACACACGACACAAAATAATATTTAGATTTTTCTTACAGTCTGTTTTTTTTTCCAATTCCCCGTCTTTTCCCATTTCATGGACTATAAAGTACCCAGAATGCCCTGCAGAGTGATACATCACTTAAAGTTCTCACGGAGTGTGTGTTTGGTTGTCACACGCCATTCACATTCCACATGTGTACCTAAAGGATGTCAAAAGCACTAATGAATAAAGTTTCAGTGTTCTCCACGTCACCCCAAAATGCTTAGGCTACCTTCCATAGAAGAAGAGTGGGGACATGTGCTTGTGATTAGGCAGGTTCCACTGCTATCAAAGCCACCTACACATTAAATATTCAACTTTCTCTTCCTCCCAGATCAAGAGGGCTTAAACAGGAGCCATTGTGGACTTTAAACAGCCTGATAAAATGCATTGGAGATCGGAGGGGTATATATAATTGTGTCGTGTCAGGTTAGAGCCCTTACTTGCTATTTGCCGGAGCCGAAGACTCTGTAATGTGGCTGAGACAAGATGAGTCGTAACGATGCTGTCACGGCTGGATAACTGAGTCTATCTACCTTTTAGCTTCGCCATTCTAGTCTTAATGACGGCTGATGAGCTATCTTAACCACATCAGTGTTGTCCTTAAACACACACGCACGCACGAACACACACACGCACGAGCACACAAACACACACACAGCCACACACACAGACACAGACACAGACACACACACACACACACACACACACACACACACACACACACACACACACACAGACACACACACACACACACACGCACACACACACACAACAGGGATTAACTCTGGTTCTGATGTCCAGCAGGGATTAACCCTGGTTCTGATGTCCAGCAGGGATTAACTCTGGTTCTGTTGTCCAGCAGGGATTAACTCTGGTTCTGTTGTCCAGCAGGGATTAACTCTGGTTCTGTTGTCCAGCAGGGATTAACTCTGGTTCTGTTGTCCAGCAGGGATTAACTCTGGTTCTGTTGTCCAGCAGGGATTAACTCTGGTTCTGTTGTCCAGCAGGGATTAACTCTGGTTCTGTTGTCCAGCAGGGATTAACTCTGGTTCTGTTGTCCAGCAGGGATTAACTCTGGTTCTGTTGTCCAGCAGGGATTAACTCTGGTTCTGTTGCCCAGCAGGGATTAACCCTGGTTCTGATGTCCAACAGGGATTAACTCTGGTTCTGTTGTCCAGCAGGGATTAACCCTGGTTCTGATGTCCAGCAGGGATTAACCCTGGTTCTGATGTCCAGCAGGGATTAACTCTGGTTCTGTTGTCCAGCAGGGATTAACTCTGGTTCTGTTGCCCAGCAGGGATTAACCCTGGTTCTGATGTCCAACAGGGATTAACTCTGGTTCTGTTGTCCAGCAGGGATTAACCCTGGTTCTGATGTCCAGCAGGGATTAACCCTGGTTCTGATGTCCAACAGGGATTAACCCTGGTTCTGATGTCCAACAGGGATTAACCCTGGTTCTGATGTCCAGCAGGGATTAACCCTGGTTCTGATGTCCAACAGGGATTAACCCTGGTTCTGATGTCCAGCAGGGATTAACCCTGGTTCTGATGTCCAGCAGGGATTAACCCTGGTTCTGATGTCCAACAGGGATTAACCCTGGTTCTGATGTCCAGTAGGGATTAACCCTGGTTCTGATGTCCAGCAGGGATTAACCCTGGTTCTGATGTCCAACAGGGATTAACTCTGGTTCTGATGTCCAACAGGGATTAACTCTGGTTCTGATGTCCAACAGGGATTAACCCTGGTTCTGATGTCCAACAGGGATTAACCCTGGTTCTGATGTCCAGCTAGGATTAACCCTGGTTCTGATTTCCAAATGGGATTAAACCTGGTTCTGATGTCCAGCAGGGATTAAACCTGGTTCTGATTTCCAGCAGGGATTAACTCTGGTTCTGATGTCCAACAGAGATTAATCCTGGTTTTGAGGTCCATGCGGTCCTCAAACCCAATACACTCCACAACCACCCAATACACTGTTAAGGATGAATCTTTAACAGGGACAGCCCTTTCCATCCGGAGGATGAGGCTTTAACAGGGACAGCCCTGTCCATCCGGAGGATGAGGCTTTAACAGGGACAGCCCTGTCCATCCGGAGGATGAGGCTTTAACAGGGACAGCCCTGTCCATCCGGAGGATGAGGCTTTAACAGGGACAACCCTGTCCACCAGAGGATGAGGCTTTAACAGGGACAACCCTGTCCATCCGGAGGATGAGGCTTTAACAGGGACAACCCTGTCCACAGGAGGATGAGGCTTTAACAGGGACAACCCTGTCCACAGGAGGATGAGGCTTTAACAGGGACAACCCTGTCCACCGTAGGATGAGGCTTTAACAGGGACAACCCTGTCCACAGGAGGATGAGGCTTTAACAGGGACAACCCTGTCCATCTGGAGGATGAGGCTTTAACAGGGACAACCCTGTCCACAGGAGGATGAGGCTTTAACAGGGACAACCCTGTCCATCCGGAGGATGAGGCTTTAACAGGGACAACCCTGTCCATCCGGAGGATGAGGCTTTAACAGGGACAGCCCTGTCCATCCGGAGGATGAGGCTTTAACAGGGACAACCCTGTCCATCCGGAGGATGAGGCTTTAACAGGGACAACCCTGTCCATCCGGAGGATGAGGCTTTAACAGGGACAACCCTGTCCACAGGATGATGAGGCTTTAACAGGGACAACAACCCTGTCCATCCGGAGGTACCGGTACAGAGTCAATGTGCAAGGGGTACAGGTTAGTGGTGGTAATTGACGTAATATGTACATGTAGATAGAGTTAAAGTGACTATCCATAGATAATAAACAGAGAGTGTCATTGGGAACACGGCGCTTTAAAACAGAGCCGTACGTTACCTCTGCTAATGATGAAGCCTCTACATGACGGACGTGCAGGCGACAGGCGCCATATGTAGGCACCATCAACACTTGCCAAGCACAGTTTCACACTCTTAATTTACCGGCTTCCTTGAGAGTTCCTCGCCAGGTGTAAGGCGTCTCGGAACTCAGAAACACGATTCGAAAAAGCCCAAAATGCGTCCTCTCGGTATATTAAACACAGAAAACATGTCTGCATTGATGAGAGCTAATTGACTGTGAAGTGAATTGGAGATCACATCCGACTTAACCCTCGTCATATCAACCCTGTTAGGCTACGTTTACACAGGCAGCCCAATTTGATTATTATTATTTTTTCTCGTCCAATTACTCGCAGCTGATCTGATCTGATTGGTTAAAAGACCAATTAGTGGCAAAAAAAAAGATCAGAATTGGACTGCCGCAGCTTCTCTGTTAGCTTCGATCATGTGCTTAGTGCTCCGTCTAAACCGTTGACTTTGGCTCATTTACAAGTCATGTTCTTTTATGAGAGAAATTCATTTATCACAGTCACACTTCCTGTAGTTACATTTAAACACCCTTTCAGATTTATATCCGTTTATTCTTTCTTCTTTTTCTTCCGTTCGTCTTTCCACTTTGGTAAATGTGTCAAGGAGTTTGTCTTATTTTTTAAATATAATTGCAATTAAAGACAAGTTCACAGCGGAACTCAACACTATTTAACCTCGAAAAGACTTCGGGTCCGATAATCAGCATTTTAATAACTAATGGCTCTAATGTTCACATTGAGAACAGAGACACTGTGAACATACTAGTTCATTAGAGCTGTTGTCTCCCTGACATTCTCTCTCTCTCTCTCTCTCTCTCTCTCTCTCTCTCTCTCTCTCTCTCTCTCTCTCTCTCTCTCTCTCTCTCTCTCTCTCTCTCTCTCTCTCTCTCTCTCTCTCTCTCTCTCTCTCTCTCTCTCTCTCTCTCTCTCTCTCCCTCCCTCTCTCTCTCCCTCTCTCTCTCTCTCTCCCTCCCTCTCTCTCTCCCTCTCTCTCTCCCTCCCTCCCTCCCTCCCTCTCTCTCTCTCTCCAGACTGTGAAAGTGAATCCTATTAACAACAACTCAGGTTGAAGCAGCAGCCGTGTTTGACAAAGAGTCTGCAGTCAGCTAGTTCCTCTCTAACACACAGCTGCTGTTGACTCCCAACACCAGACGTGTTAAAGATGCTGAGGACTGTCACCAGAGGTAGCACTGTGTGGCCATGCATGAGTGACAGTTTAGCTTCCGTCCCTCTCCTCGCCCCAACCTGGGCTCGAACCAGGGACCCTCTGCACACATCGACAACAGACACTCTACGAAGCCTCGTTACCCATCGTTCCACAAAAGCCACGGGCCTTTTGCGCAAGCAAGGGGAACAACTACTTCAAGGTCTCAGAGCGAGTGACGTCACCGATTGAAACGCTATTAGCGCGCACCACCGCTAACTAGCTAGCCATTTCACACTGGTTACACAGGAGTGGGTTCAGGCATTGTGAATACAGGGCTTCGATCGAACGTCAGGACCCCTGACTTCTATGAGTCAATTATCTTACACATCAACAATCAGCAACACCACCCATTATTTTAACACACTGAAATGTAAACAAATATAAATACAAATTTAGCTAAATCATCTTTCTCTATGAAGGTTGAAAGGGAGCCACTCTCATCGACCTGTACAGACTAATATCCTGCAGGTTTTCATCTGGAAGACTGAGTGTTGGCTCAGTGCTGCTGCCTGCTAGTTCATCTGTGGCATGCAGATGAGATTGGAGCTGCCTGCTAGTTAATCTGTGGCATGCAGATGAGATTGGGGGTAATTGCTAAATATTCCTCTTTGTTTCAGGGACCTTTGATGATCCCAGAGCTACACTGCTAGGCCTTTATCAGAGCACAGAGTAATTAGGAGAGGAGAGAAGAGAGAGGGGAAGATGGCGAGAGGAAGGAAAGAGGAGAGGAAGGAGAGAGGAGAGGGAAAGAGAAGATAGTAGATGGAGAGAGAAGAGAGGAGAGGAAGGAAAGAGGAGAGGAGAGGAGAGGGAGAGAGAAGAGAGGAGAGGAGAGGAAGGAAAGAGGAGATGAGAGGGAGAAGAGAGAAGAGGAAGGAGAGAGGAGAGAGGAGAGGACAGAGAGAGAAGAGAGGAGAGGAAGGAAAGAGGAGAGGAAGAAGAGGAGAGAGAAGAGGAAGGAGACAGCAGAGGAAGGAAAGAATAGAGGAAGGAGAAAGGAGAGGAAGGAGAGGAAGGAGAAGGGAGGGAAGGAGAGTGGAGGGGAAGGACACATAAGAGAGGAGAGGAAGGAAAGAGGAGATGAAGGAGAGAGGAGAGAGGAGAGAGGAAGGAGAGAGGAGAGAGGGAGGAGAAAGGAGAGGAAGGAGAGAGGAGAGAGGAAGGGGAGAGGAGAGAGGAAGGAGAAAGGAGAGAGGAGAGAGGAAGAAGAGAGGAAGGAGAGAGGAGAGAGGAAGGAGAAAGGAGAGGAAGGAGAGGAAGGAGAGGAAGGAAGGAGAGAGGAGAGGAAGGAGAGAGGAGACGAAGGAGAAGGGAGGGAGGGGAGTGGAGGGGAAGGAGAGGAAGGAAGGAGAGAGGAGAGGAAGGAGAGAGGAGAGGAAGGAGAAGGGAGGGAGGGGAGTGGAGGGGCAGGACACATAAGAGAGGAGAGGAAGCAGAGGAGAATGGAGGGAAGGAGAGTGGAGGAGGACACAGAAGAGAGGAAAGGAAGGAAAGTGGAGGGGAAGAAGAGAGAAGAGAAAGGAGAAAGGAGAGGAAGGAGAGAGGAGAGAGGAAGGAGAGAGGAGAGAGGAAAGGAGAGAAGATGAGAGGAAGGAGAGTGGAGAGGAAGGAGAGAGAAGAGGAAGGAGAAAGGAGAGAGGAGAGAGGAAGGACAAAGGAGAGGAGAGAGGAGAGGAGGGAGAGAAGAGAGGAGAGGAAGGAGACAGGATAAATTCACACGGGGATGATGGGGATTTGGGCCTTGTCTTTACAAAACAGTACATCCTTCGCCGTCAGACTCATTAAACAAAGAATATTTGTCCAGTTCGAGGTGAGTAACCGCTGTTGTGATGTCCAGAAACTCTTTTAGAGACGGTAGCAGTAACATTATGTGCATAATGAGTTATAAACAATGTGAAAAACTAACAAAATAGAACGGTTGGTTAGAGGCCAGTAAAATGGCAGCGATCCACTCCGGCGCCATTATGTGTGTGTGTGTGTGTGTGTGTGTGTGTGTGTGTGTGTGTGTGTGTGTGTGTGTGTGTGTGTGTGTGTGTGTGTGTGTGTGTGTGTGTGTGTGTGTGTGTGTGTGTGTGTGTGTGTGTGTGTGTGTGTGTGTGTGTGTGTGTGTGTGTGTGTGTGTGTGCGTGCGTGTGTGTGTGTGTGTGTGTGTGTGTGTGTGCGTCTGTGTGTAAGTCTGTGTGTGTGTGTTTTGCCTTTCTCTGTGTCCGTGCCTGTGTGTGTGTGTGTGTGTGTGTGTTGTTTTTGTCAAGCGTCAAGTTCAGACTTGGATGTAATTGATTCAGGATGTCCTGGTGAAAAGGACGTGTCTCAGTTTCAGAAATAATTTCCTCTCAGTCAGAGTGTTAGAGTGTGAGAGATAGACTGGGGTAGATGGGAGTTTGGGGATTGATTGCCAGATTGAGGCCAGAGGGCTGAAGGGTGGAGTGTTGGTCTCTTGTTGTCAACGGGTTTTACTCACCCATTATGGTGTAGAAAGAATTGGTGCACAACCAGAACCATTATAGTGTTAGTCACTGAGGAGACTAAAGCATTAATCCATTGGTGTAACAACCCAATGAGAAGACTAGAGCAGTAATCCATGTGGTGTAAATAACCCAATGAGAAGACTAAATAATTAATCCATTGGTGTAAATAACCCAATGAGAAGACTAAAGCATGAATCCATTGGTGTAAATAACCCAATGAGAAGACTAGAGCATTAATCCATTGGTGTACATAACCCAATGAGAAGACTAGAGCATTAATCCATTGGTGTAAATAACCCAATGAGAAGACTAAAGCATTAATCCATTGGGTGTAAATAACCCAATGAGAAGACTAGAGCATTAATCAACTGGTGTAAATAACCCAATGAGAAGACTAAAGCATTAATCCATTGGTGTAAACAACCCAATGAGAAGACTAGAGCATTAATCCATTGGTGTAAATAACCCAATGAGAAGACTAAAGCATTAATCCATTGGGTGTAAATAACCCAATGAGAAGACTAGAGCATTAATCAACTGGTGTAAATAACCCAATGAGAAGACTAAAGCATTAATCCATTGGTGTAACAACCCAATGAGAAGACTAGAGCAGTAATCCATGTGGTGTAAATAACCCAATGAGAAGACTAAATCATTAATCCATGTGGTGTAAATAACCCAATGAGAAGACTAGAGCATTAATCAACTGGTGTAAATAACCCAATGAGAAGACTAAAGCATTAATCCATTGGTGTAAATGACCAAATGAGAAGACTAGAGCATTAATCCATTGGTGTAAATAACCCAATGAGAACACTAAAGCAGTAATCCATTGGTGTAAATAACCCAATGAGAAGACTAAAGCATTCATCCATTGGTGTAAATAACCCAATGAGAAGACTAAAGCATTAATCCATTGGGTGTAAATAACCCAATGAGAAGACTAGAGCATTAATCAACTGGTGTAAATAACCCAATGAGAAGACTAAAGCATTAATCCATTGGTGTAAATAACCAAATGAGAAGACTAGAGCATTAATCCATTGGTGTAAATAACCCAATATGAAGACTAAAGAATTAAGACATTGGTGTAAATAACCCAATGAGAACACTAAAGCAGTAATCCATTGGTGTAAATAACCCAACGAGAAGACTAAAGCATTCATCCATTGGTGTAAATAACCCAATGAGAAGACTAGAGCAGTAATCCATTGGTGTAAATAACCCAATGAGAAGACTAAAGCATTAATCCATTGGGGTAAATAACCCAATGAGAAGACTAAGGCATTAATCCATTGGTGTAAATAACCCAATGAGAAGACTAGAGCATTAATCCAATTGGTGTAAATAACCCAATGAGAATACTAAAGCATTAATCCATTGGTGTAAATAACCCAATGAGAAGACTAGAGCATTAATCCATTGGTGTAAATATCCCAATGAGAAGACTAGAGCAGTAATCCATTGTTGTAAATAACCCAATGAGAAGACTAAAGCATTAATCCATTGGGGTAAATAACCCAATGAGAAGACTAAGGCATTAATCCATTGGTGTAAATAACCCAATGAGAAGACTAGAGCATTAATCCAATTGGTGTAAATAACCCAATGAGAATACTAAAGCATTAATCCATTGGTGTAAATAACCCAATGAGAAGACTAGAGCATTAATCCATTGGTGTAAATAACCCAATGAGAAGACTAGAGCATTAATCCATTGGTGTAAATAACATAATGAGAAGACTAAAGCATTAATCCATTGGTGTAAATAACCCAATGAGAAGACTAAGGCATTAATCCATTGGTGTAAATAACCCAACGAGAAGACTAGAGCAGTAATTCATTGGTGTAAATAACCCAACGAGAAGACTAGAGCAGTAATCCATTGGTGTAAATAGCCCAATGAGAAGGCTAAAGCATTAATCCGTATGTGTAAATAACCCAATGAGAAGACTAGATCATTAATTCATTAGTGTAAATAACACAATGAGAAGAATAAGGCATTAATCCATTGGTGTAAATAACCCAATTAGAAGACTAGAGCATTAATCCATTGGTGTAAATAACCTAATGAGAAGACTAAAGCATTAATCCATTGGGTGTACATAACCTAATGAGAAGACTAGAGCATTAATCCATTGGGTGTAAATAACCCAATGAGAAGACTAAAGCATTAATCCATTGGGTGTAAATAACCCAATGAGAAGACTAGAGCATTAATCCGTTGGTGTAAATAACACAATGAGAAGACTAAAGCATTAATCCATTGGTGTAAATAACCCAATGAGAAGACTAAGGCATTAATCCATTGGTGTAAATAACCCAACGAGAAGACTAGAGCAGTAATCCATTGGTGTAAATAACCCAACGAGAAGACTAGAGCAGTAATCCATTGGTGTAAATAACCCAATGAGAAGACTAAAGCATTAATCCATATGTGTAAATAACCCAATGAGAAGACTAGACCATTAATTCATTGGTGTAAATAACCCAATGAGAAGACTAAGGCATTAATCCATTGGTGTAAATAACCCAATGAGAAGACTAGAGCATTCATCCATAGGTGTAAATAACCCAATGAGAAGACTAGAGCAGTAATCCATTGGTGTAAATAACCCAACGAGAAGACTAGAGCAGTAATCCATTGGTGTAAATAACCCAACGAGAAGACTAGAGCAGTAATCCATTGGTGTAAATAACCCAATGAGAAGACTAAAGCATTAATCCATATGTGTAAATAACCCAATGAGAAGACTAGACCATTAATTCATTGGTGTAAATAACCAAATGAGAAGACTAAGGCATTAATCCCTTCGTGTAAATAACCCAACGAGAAGACTAGAGCAGTAATCCATTGGTGTAAATAACCCAACGAGAAGACTAGAGCAGTAATCCATTGGTGTAAATAACCTAATGAGAAGACTTGAGCATTAATCCATTGGGTGTACATAACCCAATGAGAAGACTAGAGCATTAATCCATTGGGTGTACATAACCCAATGAGAAGACTAATGCATTAATCCATTGGGTGTACATAACCCAATGAGAAGACTAGAGCATTAATCCATTGGGTGTACATAACCCAATGGGAAGACTAGAGCATTAATCCATTGGGTGTAAATAACCCAATGAGAAGACTAGAGCATTAATCCATTGGTGTAAATAACCCAATGAGAAGACTAGAGCATTAATCCATTGGGTGTAAATAACCCAATGAGAAGACTAGAGCATTAATCCATTGGGTTTAGCAATCCCAATGAGAAGACTAGAGCATTAATCCATTGGTGTAAATAACCCAATGAGAAGACTAGAGCATTAATCCATTGGGTGTACATAACCCAATGAGAAGACTAGAGCATTAATCCATTGGGTGTACATAGCCCAATGCGAAGACTAAAGCATTAATCCATTGGTGTAAATAACACATTTGTGTAAGCCTTTTCCCAGTATTTAAAATTTGGCCCAATATTTCACAGTATTTTCAAATTCCACAGATATAATATTTTAGTGTTGTTCTTACAACCATCACAGTGTTTCTGAGAATGTTTCCCTTCCTGTTTGGGAAGTGTCTGTTGCCCAGTCAATCCATATCTCCTCTGACAAAGTGGCTGTGTGCGGATTGCTCCAGATTAGTGCCATTTCAGGGTAGATTGTGAACAATTATACGTGCAGCACTGTGGGGAGTAGCTGTGGTCTCTGGGGAAACACGGGGCCTGGGGAGTGATGGAATGTACACCTGCACTCACACAGACTGCACATCTGGTCTGCCTCATACAATGACTAGCATACAGACAGACTGAAGTTCTGGTCTGCCTCATACAATGACTAGCATACAGACAGACCGCACGTCTGGTCTGCCTCATACAATGACTAGCATACAGACAGACTGAATGTCTGGTCTGCCTCATACAAAGACTAGCATACAGACAGACTGAACGTCTGGTCTGCCTCATACAATGACTAGCATACAGACAGATCGCACATCTGGTCTGCCTCATACAATGACTAGCATATAGACAGACTGAACGTCTGGTCTGCCTCATACATTTACTAGCATACAGAGAGACCAAACGTCTGGTCTGCCTCATACAATGACTAGTATACAGACAGACTGAACGTCTGGTTTGCCTCATACAATGACTAGCATAGACAGACTGAAGGTCTGGTCTGCCTCATACATTTACTAGCATACAGAGAGACCAAACGTCTGGTCTGCCTCATACAATGACTAGTATACAGACAGACTGAACGTCTGGTTTGCCTCATACAATGACTAGCATAGACAGACTGAAGGTCTGGTCTGCCTCATACAATTACTAGCATACAGAGAGACCAAACGTCTGGTCTGGCACATACAATGACTAGCATACAGATAGACTGAACGTCTGGTCTGCCTCATACAATGACTAGCATACAGACAGACTGAACGTCTGGTCTGCCTCATACAATGACTAGCATACAGACAGATCGCACATCTGGTCTGCCTCATACAATGACTAGCATATAGACAGACTGAACGTCTGGTCTGCCTCATACATTTACTAGCATACAGAGAGACCAAACGTCTGGTCTGCCTCATACAATGACTAGCATACAGACAGACTGAACGTCTGGTCTGCCTCATACAATAACTAGCAAACAGACAGACCGCACGTCTGGTCTGCCTCATACAATGACTAGCATACAGACAGACTGCACGTCTTGTCTGCCTCATACAATGACTAGCATACAGAAAGACCGAACGTCTGGTCTGCCTCATACAATTACTAGAATAGAGACAGACTGCATGTCTGGTCTGCCTCATACAATGACTAGCATTCAGACAGACCGCACATCTGGTCTGCCTCATACAATGACTAGCATACAGACAGACTGAAGGTCTGGTCTGGCTCACAATGACTAGCATACTGACAGACTGAACGTCTGGTCTGACTCATACAATGACTAGCATACTGACAGACCGCACGTCTGGTCTGCCTCATACAATGACTAGCATACAGACAGACTGAAGGTCTGGTCTGCCTCATAAAATGTCAGATACAGGACTATATGTCAGGTACAGGACTATATGTCAGATACAGGACTAAATGTCAGATACAGGACTATATGTCAGATACAGGACTAAATGTCAGACAGATTCAGGACTAAATGTCAGATACAGGACTATATGTCAGATACAGGACTAAATGTCAGATACAGGACTATATGTCAGATACAGGACTAAATGTCAGATACAGGACTATATGTCAGATACCCGGACTATATGTCAGACAGATTCAGGACTGTATGTCAGATACAGGACTATATGTCAGGCAGATACAGGACTATATGTCAGACAGATACAGGACTAAATGTCAGATACAGGACTAAATGTCAGATACAGGACTAAATGTCAGATACAGGACTATATGTCAGATACAGGACTATATGTCAGATACAGGACTATATGTCAGACAGATACAGGACTAAATGTCAGATACAGGACTGTATGTCAGATACAGGACTATATGTCAGATACAGGACTATATGTCAGACAGATACAGGACTAAATGTCAGATACAGGACTATATGTCAGATACAGGACTATATGTCAGATACAGGACTAAATGTCAGATACAGGACTATATGTCAGATACAGGACTAAATGTCAGATACAGGACTATATGTCAGATACAGGACTATATGTCAGACAGATACAGGACTATATTCAGACAGATACAGGACTAAATGTCAGATACAGGACTATATGTCAGGCAGATACAGGACTATATTCAGACAGATACAGGACTAAATGTCAGATACAGGACTACATGTCAGATACAGGACTAAATGTCAGATACAGGACTATATGTCAGATACAGGACTAAATGTCAGATACAGGACTATATGTCAGATACAGGACTATATGTCAGACAGATACAGGACTAAATGTCAGATTCAGGACTGATAAAGGAATCTTTGAGTCACAGTATTCTACATATATTTGTGGCCCGGTATTTAAACATCATGTCTCTTATCAAATACAAATGAGATGTTCAAATCTACAATGAAATCACCATTCATCAAGATGATTGACAGCCAAGTCCTTGTACAAGGCACACTGATGATATTTCCAGAAGGTTTTTCCAGCTCAACACAGATCTGTGCTGACTTTACTGACGCATGCAACCTGCTAAAGTCCTCGTGGGACGAATTAAATGGAGAAAAAAAGTGAAATTTGCTCTGCTCCACTTTAAGCACATGTACTGTTGCTGTTTGGTACATAAAGGGTTTTAGTGACCCCATATACTGTTGCTGTTTGGTACATAAATGGTTTTAGTGACCCCATATACTGTTGCTGTTTGGTACATAAAGGGTTTTAGTGACCCCATATACTGTTGCTGTTAGGTACATAAATGGTTTTAGTGACCCCATATACTGTTGCTGTTTGGAACATAAAGGGTTTTAGTGACCCCATATACTGTTGCTGTTTGGTACATAAATGGTTTTAGTGACCCCATATACTGTTGCTGTTTGGAACATAAAGGGTTTTAGTGACCCCATATACTGTTGCTATTTGGTACATAAAGGGTTTTCGTGACCCCATATACTGTTGCTGTTTGGTACATAAAGGGTTTTAGTGACCCCATATACTGTTGCTGTTTGGAACATAAAGGGTTTTAGTGACCCATATACTGTTGCTGTTGAACATAAAGGGTTTTAGTGACCCCATACACTGTTGCTGTTTGGTACATAAAGGGTTTTAGTGACCCCATATACTGTTGCTGTTTGGAACATAAAGGGTTTTAGTGACCCCATATACTATTGCTGTTTGGAACATAAAGGGTTTTAGTGACCCATATACTGTTGCTGTTTGGTACATAAAGGGTTTTAGTGACCCATATACTGTTGCTGTTGAACATAAAGGGTTTTAGTGACCCCATATACTGTTGCTGTTTGGAACATAAAGGGTTTTAGTGACCCATATACTGTTGCTGTTGAACATAAAGGGTTTTAGTGACCCCATACACTGTTGCTGTTTGGTACATAAAGGGTTTTAGTGACCCCATATACTGTTGCTGTTTGGAACATAAAGGGTTTTAGTGACCCCATATACTATTGCTGTTTGGAACATAAAGGGTTTTAGTGACCCCATATACTGTTGCTGTTGAACATAAAGGGTTTTAGTGACCCCATACACTGTTGCTGTTTGGTACATAAAGGGTTTTAGTGACCCATATACTGTTGCTGTTTGGAACATAAAGGGTTTTAGTGACCCCATATACTATTGCTGTTTGGAACATAAAGGGTTTTAGTGACCCCATATACTGTTGCTGTTTGGTACATAAAGGGTTTTAGTGACCCATATACTGTTGCTGTTGAACATAAAGGGTTTTAGTGACCCCATATACTGTTGCTGTTTGTTACATAAAGGGTTTTAGTGACCCCATATACTGTTGCTGTTTGGTACATAAAGGGTTTTAGTGACCCCATGTACTGTTGCTGTTTGGTACATAAAGGGTTTTAGTGACCCCATATACTGTTGCTGTTTGGTACATAAAGGGTTTCAGTGACCCCATATACTGTTGCTGTTTGGAACATAAAGGGTTTTAGTGACCCCATATACTGTTGCTATTTGGTACATAAAGGGTTTTCGTGACCCCATATACTGTTGCTGTTTGGTACATAAAGGGTTTTAGTGACCCCATATACTGTTGCTGTTTGGAACATAAAGGGTTTTAGTGACCCATATACTGTTGCTGTTGAACATAAAGGGTTTTAGTGACCCCATACACTGTTGCTGTTTGGTACATAAAGGGTTTTAGTGACCCCATATACTGTTGCTGTTTGGAACATAAAGGGTTTTAGTGACCCCATATACTATTGCTGTTTGGAACATAAAGGGTTTTAGTGACCCCATATACTATTGCTGTTTGGAACATAAAGGGTTTTAGTGACCCCATATACTGTTGCTGTTTGGAACATAAAGGGATGTTTTGAGTGTCATAGTTTTAATATATAGTTTGACTATTATAGGCTTGAAGCTGTTTGACACATTTTGTTTTTGCATTGTATAATTGTGGCATTGTTAATGACGTGGTACGATGCGATATTCAGTAACCGTTAACGAACCAAGACTGCTGGGGGGGGGGGGGGGGGGGGGTTGTCCACTTCAATTTAAAGCCAGATATGTTGGCTATTCAGAACCAGCGTTCCTTCTCAGTGAGGTTTCAACAGACATGTTTTATTTGTTTCCTTTAATAGACTTATTCATTACATACAGATGGTTTCAATATATTGACATAGGGGAGAAATGGAGAGGGGGTGGGGGTGGGGGGGTCATAGTTTCAGTTGTATAAATGTTATGAATTAATGCATTGATCACCTCCATATTTTCCTGTCTGGCTCATTAGTTTCATGTTCTTTAAACGTCAACTCTATCAATGCCACTGTGTGTACTGTGTAATTTGAGTGAACACTAATACAATTATATGAAATGAAATTACACACATAAAAAATATTTAAAAAAAATACACATTTTGAACTCTGCGTGACCGGCACCTCTTCCTGACTCTAGTATTATGAGTCTATGCACATTTGAGATGGGCTCGCCAATGAGAAGGGGAACCATTGAGGGTGGGGGGGGGGGACCCTCCATCTTGACAGGGGGAAAGGTTACAGAGCGACTCCTGTTGAGAGTTTCCAAAGCTTCCCATCTTCAAAGTCATTAGGATTTTTTTTTTTTTTTTTACTTTTTATAATTAGCAGACACATCTTACAGATCGTCAGCTGCAGCGGCTCCCGGGGGACTAGTCGTCTGCCAGATACGGGCCTCTCCATCTGACGCTGTCTCGCTCTACATGCCACGCCACTCCACTCCACCACTCCGCCGCCCTGCGTTAGGGGGGCTGCCTACCGCCACTCCTCCGCTCTGCGTTCGGGGGGCTGCCTACCGCCACGCCATCACCCTGCGTTAGGGGGGCTGCCTACCGCCACTCCTCCGCTCTGCGTTCGGGGGGCTGCCTACCGCCACGCCATCACCCTGCGTCAGGGGGGCTGCCTACCACCACTCCTCCGCTCTGCGTTCGGGGGGCTGCCTACCGCCACGCCATCACCCTGCGTTAGGGGGGCTGCCTACCGCCACTCCTCCGCTCTGCGTTCGGGGGGCTGCCTACCGCCATGCCATCACCCTGCGTTAGGGGGGCTGCCTACCGCCTCGCCACCGCCCTGCGTTCGGGGGGCTGCCTACCCCCTCGCCAATGCCCTGCGTTAGGGGGGCTGCCTACCACCACACCACCGCCCTGCGTTAGGGGGGCTGCCTACCACCACCGCTCTGCGTTAGGGGGGCTGCCTACCACCACCGCTCTGCGTTAGGGGGGCTGCCTACCACCACGCCACCGCCCTGCGTTAGGGGGGCTGCCTACCACCACCGCCCTGCGTTAGGGGGGCTGCCTACCACCACGCCGCCGCCCTGCGTTAGTGGGGCTGCCTACCACCACTGCCCTGCGTTAGGGGGGCTGCCTACCGCCACGCCACCGCCCTGCGTTAGGGGGGCTGCCTACCACCACTGCCCTGTGTTAGGGGGGCTGCCTACCACCACGCCACCGCCCTGCGTTAGGGGGCTGCCTACCACCACTGCCCTGCGTTAGGGGGGCTGCCTACCACCACACCACCGCTCTGCGTTAGGGGGGCTGCCTACCACCACGCCACCACCCTGCGTTAGGGGGGCTGCCTACCACCACCGCTCTGCGTTAGGGGGGCTGCCTACCACCACGCCACCACCCTGCGTTAGGGGGGCTGCCTACCACCACGCCACCGTCCTGCGTTAGGGGGGCTGCCTACCACCACCTCTCTGCGTTAGGGGGGCTGCCTACCACCACCGCTCTGCGTTAGGGGGGCTGCCTACCACCACCGCTCTGCGTTAGGTGGGCTGCCTACCACCACGCCACCGTCCTGCGTTAGGGGGGCTGCCTACCACCACCGTCCTGCGTTAGGGGGGCTGCCTACCACCACGCCACCGCGCTGTGTTAGGGGGGCTGCCTACCACCACTGCCCTGCGTTAGGGGGGCTGCCTACCACCACACCACCGCTCTGCGTTAGGGGGGCTGCCTACCACCACGCCACCACCCTGCGTTAGGGGGGCTGCCTACCACCACCGCTCTGCGTTAGGGGGGCTGCCTACCACCACGCCACCACCCTGCGTTAGGGGGGCTGCCTACCACCACGCCACCGTCCTGCGTTAGGGGGGCTGCCTACCACCACCGCTCTGCGTTAGGGGGGCTGCCTACCACCACCGCTCTGCGTTAGGGGGGCTGCCTACCACCACCGCTCTGCGTTAGGGGGGCTGCCTACCACCACGCCACCGTCCTGCGTTAGGGGGGCTGCCTACCACCACCGTCCTGCGTTAGGGGGGCTGCCTACCACCACCGCTCTGCGTTAGGGGGGCTGCCTACCACCACACCACCGCCCTGCATTAGGGGGGCTGCCTACCACCACCGCTCTGCGTTAGGGGGGCTGCCTACCACCACCGCTCTGCGTTAGGGGGGCTGCCTACCACCACGCCACCGCCCTGCGTTAGGGGGGCTGCCTACCACCATGCCACCACCCTGCGTTAGGGGGGCTGCCTACCACCACCGCTCTGCGTTAGTGGGGCTGCCTACCACCACCGCTCTGCGTTAGGGGGGCTGCCTACCACCACGCCACCGCCCTGCGTTAGGGGGGCTGCCTACCACCACGCTCTGCATTAGGGGGGCTGCCTACCACCACCGCTCTGCGTTAGGGGGGCTGCCTACCACCACGCCACCGCCCTGCGTTAGGGGGGCTGCCTACCACCACCGCTCTGCGTTAGGGGGGCTGCCTACCACCACCGTCCTGCGTTAGGGGGGCTGCCTACCACCACCGTCCTGCGTTAGGGGGGCTGCCTACCACCACCGTCCTGCGTTAGGGGGGCTGCCTACCACCACCGCTCTGCGTTAGGGGGGCTGCCTACCACCACGCCACCGCCCTGCGTTAGGGGGGCTGCCTACCACCACCACTCTGCGTTAGGGGGGCTGCCTACCACCACCGCTCTGCGTTAGGGGGGCTGCCTACCACCACCGCTCTGCGTTAGGGGGGCTGCCTACCACCACCGCTCTGCGTTAGGGGGGCTGCCTACCACCACACCACCGCCCTGCGTTAGGGGGGCTGCCTACCACCACGCCACCGCCCTGCGTTAGGGGGGCTGCCTACCACCACACCACCGCCCTGCGTTAGGGGGGCTGCCTACCACCACACCACCGCCCTGCGTTAGGGGGGCTGCCTACCACCACCGCTCTGCGTTAGGGGGGCTGCCTACCACCACGCCACCGCCCTGCGTTAGGGGGGGCTGCCTACCACCACGCCACCGTCCTGCGTTAGGGGGGCTGCCTACCACCACACCACCGCTCTGCGTTAGGGGGGCTGCCTACCACCACCGCTCTGCGTTAGGGGGGCTGCCTACCACCACGCCACCGCCCTGCGTTAGGGGGGCTGCCTACCACCACCGCTCTGCGTTAGGGGGGCTGCCTACCACCACGCCACCGCCCTGCGTTAGGAGGGCTGCCTACCACCACGCCACCGCCCTGCGTTAGGGGGGCTGCCTACCACCACCGCTCTGCGTTAGGGGGGCTGCCTACCACCACCGCTCTGCGTTAGGGGGGCTGCCTACCACCACCGCTCTGCGTTAGGGGGGCTGCCTACCACCACACCACCGCCCTGCGTTAGGGGGGCTGCCTACCACCACACCACCGCTCTGCGTTAGGGGGGCTGCCTACCACCACCGCTCTGCGTTAGGGGGGCTGCCTACCACCACGCCACCGCCCTGCGTTAGGGGGGCTGCCTACCACCACCGCTCTGCGTTAGGGGGGCTGCCTACCACCACGCCACCGCCCTGCGTTAGGGGGGCTGCCTACCACCACCGCTCTGCGTTAGGGGGGCTGCCTACCACCACCGGGGGGCTGCCTACCACCACGCCACCGCCCTGCGTTAGGGGGGCTGCCTACCGCCACGCCACCACCCTGCGTTAGGGGGGCTGCCTACCACCACACCACCGCTCTGCGTTAGGGGGGCTGCCTACCACCACCGCTCTGCGTTAGGGGGGCTGCCTACCACCACACCAACGCTCTGCGTTAGGGGGGCTGCCTACCACCACCGCTCTGCGTTAGGGGGGCTGCCTACCACCACACCACCGCTCTGCGTTAGGGGGGCTGCCTACCACCACGCCACCGCTCTGCGTTAGGGGGGCTGCCTACCACCACCGCTCTGCGTTAGGGGGGCTGCCTACCACCACGCCACCGCCCTGCGTTAGGGGGGCTGCCTACCACCACGCCACCACCCTGCGTTAGGGGGGCTGCCTACCACCACGCCACCACCCTGCGTTAGGGGGGCTGCCTACCACCACGCCACCGCCCTGCGTTAGGGGGGCTGCCTACCACCACACCACCGCCCTGCGTTAGGGGGGCTGCCTACCACCACCGCTCTGCGTTAGGGGGGCTGCCTACCACCACGCCACCGTCCTGCATTAGGGGGGCTGCCTACCACCACACCACTGCCCTGCGTTAGGGGGGCTGCCTACCACCATGCCACCGCCCTGCGTTAGGGGGGCTGCCTACCACCACCGCTCTGCGTTAGGGGGGCTGCCTACCACCACGCCACCGTCCTGCGTTAGGGGGGCTGCCTACCACCACACCACTGCCCTGCGTTAGGGGGGCTGCCTACCACCACTGCCCTGCGTTAGGGGGGCTGCCTACCACCACCGCTCTGCGTTAGGGGGGCTGCCTACCACCACACCACCACCCTGCGTTAGGGGGGCTGCCTACCACCACACCACCGCTCTGCGTTAGGGGGGCTGCCTACCACCACGCCACCGCCCTGCGTTAGGGGGGCTGCCTACCACCACCGCTCTGCGTTAGGGGGGCTGCCTACCACCACACCACCGCCCTGCGTTAGGGGGGCTGCCTACCACCACCGCTCTGCGTTAGGGGGGCTGCCTACCACCACCGCCCTGCGTTAGGAGGGCTGCCTACCACCACCGCTCTGCGTTAGGGGGGCTGCCTACCACCACGCCACCGCTCTGCGTTAGGGGGGCTGCCTACCACCACCGCTCTGCGTTAGGGGGGCTGCCTACCACCACGCCACCGCCCTGCGTTAGGGGGGCTGCCTACCACCACGCCACCACCCTGCGTTAGGGGGGCTGCCTACCACCACGCCACCACCCTGCGTTAGGGGGGCTGCCTACCACCACGCCACCGCCCTGCGTTAGGGGGGCTGCCTACCACCACACCACCGCCCTGCGTTAGGGGGGCTGCCTACCACCACCGCTCTGCGTTAGGGGGGCTGCCTACCACCACGCCACCGTCCTGCATTAGGGGGGCTGCCTACCACCACACCACTGCCCTGCGTTAGGGGGGCTGCCTACCACCATGCCACCGCCCTGCGTTAGGGGGGCTGCCTACCACCACCGCTCTGCGTTAGGGGGGCTGCCTACCACCACGCCACCGTCCTGCGTTAGGGGGGCTGCCTACCACCACACCACTGCCCTGCGTTAGGGGGGCTGCCTACCACCACTGCCCTGCGTTAGGGGGGCTGCCTACCACCAACGCTCTGCGTTAGGGGGGCTGCCTACCACCACACCACCACCCTGCGTTAGGGGGGCTGCCTACCACCACACCACCGCTCTGCGTTAGGGGGGCTGCCTACCACCACGCCACCGCCCTGCGTTAGGGGGGCTGCCTACCACCACCGCTCTGCGTTAGGGGGGCTGCCTACCACCACACCACCGCCCTGCGTTAGGGGGGCTGCCTACCACCACCGCTCTGCGTTAGGGGGGCTGCCTACCACCACCGCCCTGCGTTAGGAGGGCTGCCTACCACCACCGCTCTGCGTTAGGGGGGCTGCCTACCACCACGCCACCGTCCTGCGTTAGGGGGGCTGCCTACCACCACGCCACCGCCCTGCGTTAGGGGGGCTGCCTACCACCACGCCACCGCCCTGCGTTAGGGGGGCTGCCTACCACCACCGCTCTGCGTTAGGGGGGCTGCCTACCGCCACGCCACCGCCCTGCGTTAGGGGGGCTGCCTACCACCACGCCACCGCCCTGCGTTAGGGGGGCTGCCTACCACCACCGCCCTGCGTTAGGGGGGCTGCCTACAGCCACGCCACCGCCCTGCGTTAGGGGGTCTGCCTACCGCCACGCCACCGCCCTGCGTTAGGGGGGCTGCCTACCACCCGCTGGATGCCATCACGTCTTGGCATGCAGTTTAACTAAGATGGCTCAACATTGATCTGAACATTACTGATCTAGCATGGGTGCTTTACAGCTTAACACAATCACACCAAAACACTTCCATTGTGTAATGACACATAACAATAATGCAGGCCTTGTTCCATGACATGTAGACGTGAACACAGGCTTCAGGCCTTGTCCCATGACTTGTAGACGTGAGCAGAGGCTGTGATAAAACATAATTTGTGATGAATGAGTTGAAGGAGATTTTTGTTTTCGATCCAAGCCAGAGACTTTCTCTGCTGTATTTTTTGTTCATCTTTTAGTTGCAGATCTAGTGACATAAACAAGAACAACACAGATCATCTCTCCGTACTAGTTGATGGGTATAACATCTGGTATTCAGCCTGCAGTAGAAACACCTTGGGAAATACCACGTCCAATATGGGGTGCTTGAGCTAATCTAAACCACAGCTAACACAAATAATCTCTTCCCCCCACCATGGCTGAGCTGAGCACCACCAGTCTTCCTCACCTCAGACCCAGCATGTACTGCCCACAGCCCAGCGAACTGCACTGCTACTGTAAACAAATCCTGCCATTTAATGGGTATAGTACTGAACCGTCAATCAGACCCTATCTGTCGTCTTGCCATGACAACAACATGATTTGTCTACAGTCAGTAAAGTGGGATCCAATGTACCCTGCCCAGAGGAGAGGAGGGGAGGAGGGGGAGGAGGGAGAGGAGGTGGAGGGGACGTAAACAAGGTAAACAAATCTTGTTATATTTCCTGGCTCTACACACCATTAGATATCATTGAGCCGGGGAAATAACCTGGCAGGTATCTAGAAGTGTATGTCACAGGAGTTAAACTAAACAACCAACTCCTTTTGTTAAAATTTGAAAGCATTTTGTCACGGAAGTAGAGTCAAGACTTAACCTTATAAAACCCGGAAAAACCCAGAAAACCACATAGAAGATCAACAGAGAGGTTTATGAAGAACGTATCATATGTTGGAAGTGAAAAATCAATTGAGAGTGTTGTATCAGCTTTGTTCTGATGGCCATAGGTATGAAGCCTGTCTGTTTCCTGCCATCCTTATCCTTTCCCGAAGCTAACTGATACATCTTCTCTGTGGGTTACGGTATGAAGCCTGTCTGTTTCCTGCCATCCTTATCCTTTCCCGAAGCTAACTGATACATCTTCTCTGTGGGTTACGGTATGAAGCCTGTCTGTTTCCTGCCATCCTTATGCTTTCCCGAAGCTAACTGATACATCTTCTCTGTGGGTTACGGTGGAAGCCTGTCTGTTTCCTGCCATCCGTATCCTTTCCCGAAGCTAACTGATACATCTTCTCCGTGGGTTACGGTGGAACAGACCTCTGACTAGAATGATGTTGGTGTGACCGTGGAACAACAGATTCTCTACAATAAAACTGGAACTGGCCAAGCCTTCACACGACAGAACGGGCAATGCTTATCCATAACAGACTGCACAGAGCTAGCCTTCACAGAACAGAACAGAACAGGAAGGCTTTACAGCTAGTCTTCACAGAACAGAACAGAACAGAACAGGAAGTATTATCCATAACAGACTGCACAGAGCTAGCCTTCACAGAACAGAACAGAACAGGAAGGCTTTACAGCTAGTCTTCACAGAACAGAACAGAACAGGAAGTATTATCCATAACAGACTGCACAGACCTAGCCTTCACAGAACAGAACAGGAAGGCTTTTCCAGAACAGATTGCACAGAGCTAGTGTTCACAGAACAGAACAGGAAGGCTGTTCCAGAACAGATTGCACAGAGCTAGTGTTCACAGAACAGAACAGGAAGGCTGTTCCAGAACAGATTGCACAGAGATATGCTAGTGATTTGTTTGTCTTGGCCAGAAAATACTCCCTAAGTTTTAAAGGGACGTTGTGCATGCTCTCAGAATGTCCCAGGGGCCCCTGCTCTCACTATCCAGACAGAGAGAAAGGCATGCTGGGTATTCAAATTATAGCCTGATGTTTTATACCTGTTATAACTGCACTGCAATGAGTTATGCAAACAAATGGACACAATCAACATTAATCTGGAGTCTGGAATCCTTCCAGGAATAGATCAACGTAAGCACACAATCACACCAAACACAGAAATCACAACTAAAGGAGTGCCAGTTATCTGGGATATCTACAAATAACAATATAAACATCTTGGAGGGTCGTAACGTTCCTTCATCTGACCCGATGTAGCTAGAGTATCAGGTGATCAGACACAAGATTCATGTCCATTGTATTAGTAAATACCCTTCTGTCACAAACAAAAAAAAAAGCCCATCTGGCCAAGGTTTTTTTGGAGAGTCGAGCTATGTGATTTCCATTCCTCTGATGTTTCAAGATATTCAGAGTGACCAACAGGCCTGGAGATGTCCATGACTGTTCCATTGATTGGTTGCTACGTAAACTGCTCAGAGATCTTACCTTGAGATATTTCAACGTTTAGGGGGCAGATGGTATTTATCACACTATGTAAATTAAAGGACTTGTGCTGATGGCATGTCAAAGAAATAACTAGTTAATAAACCTTGACGGCATTTATTTGTATGTAGGACATTTTTTTTTTTACCTTGAGGCGAGGATCCTTTTTGAAATTCATGTTTTGATAAATTCCCAGGCTTTCGGAGTAATTTAGCCATCTAGAGGGGCTGTTGAGCCTTGGTGTGTGTTCCTGACCCTCGGGGACTGACTGAACCACATCTGCATATCCAAGTTCAAATATATATTCAGGATGATTGGTTTCAACATTAAGTTGTTGATCTAACCTCCTGATGGATTTGTTAGAGTGTCCTCCCCATCCCGTTTCATTTCATTTCTAAAACTCTGTGAGTTTAATCCCCTAAATAAACCCTCTCAAATACATCTTTACTAAATTCATTGATTGAGTTAGCCCAACTCACATTCCTGGCCCGATTTCGTAGTCAAAGCATGGAATAAACATTCCTCAATCCATTTATTTTCCATAAGCATGGATAACGGGGGCCTCTAATACTTCGTACATATCAATTAGGAGGATGGTAGGACTCTGTTACAGGTCAGCCAGCGCTCTGTGAACATAATGACCACAGACAGGGGTGCTATTGGCCCTAATCCTGCAAGAGAAAAACAAGGTGGGAATGATCTGAAGAATTCTAGCCACACTAACAGACATGAAATCGGATCAGACATCTACACATGTCAGACTAATCCAAAGTCATTCAGGCAGAGGACTTGCCAACGTTTAAATGGTTCCGAATGAAATGACAGTGAATAGTGACCTCCTCTTGTGAATTTTCAGTTTGTTTTATTAGGTAAACTTCGACACGTGATTCTAGACTGTGTTGTTGTTACGGTGTTAAGGGGGCCGGCCACCTAAGAACAAGAGGCACCTTTTACGACGACAAAGTCGATTCCGGTTACAAGGCGTTGCTAAGGACATGATGGGATCGGCCATATTGTTTTTTCTTTATTTTCTTGTGCCTCACTAATTACCATCCTCATTTGCAAACTACAGACGAGGCGTATTTACAGCATGCTACATGCAAACAATGATGCTAATGAGTTAACACGCTGCGCTAAGTGCGCGGTTAGCGTCGTTACGTACTGTTAGCAACATGCTCAATAGCCTTAAACATTAATTGCTACAGTAAGCAGAGGAAGCGGCTCAAATGATTTATAATGTTTTTGGCGGAATTGCTGCTGGTTATTTGTTGTTGTTGATTGGTATGGTATTACACAAACCGCAGCCACGTTTTGCTGAAATTGTTAGTCAGGGCCGATGAATGCAATTAGATTTTAATGGGCTCTTAAAGGGACTTGGGTGGGGGGGTGGGTGGGGGTGGGGGGGGGTATGAAGAAATAGAAACGGACAACGCTGCAACACGCTTTCTCTTTTAGTGAGCTGCACATCATGAGTCCCATGTAGAAGGAGACAGATGGAATTACTGAATATAGTGGAAGACATTTTCCCCAAAAATATTTCCTTTTTTTTCCCCAAGAAAATTCTAACTGTGTGTTAGGGTGCACTGTTTGGGGGGCTCACGAGTGGCGCAGCGGGTCACTACAGACCCTGGTTCGATTCCAGGCTGTATCTCAACCGGCCGGGATTGTCCCATAGGGACCGTCCCATAGGGACCCATAGGCACCGTCCCATAGGGACCCATAGGGACCGTCCCATAGGGACCTATAGGGACCCATAGGGACCGTCCCATAGGGCGGCACACAATTGGCCCAGTGTCGTCTGGGTTTGGCCGGAGTAGGCCGTCATTGTAAATAATAATTTGTTCTTAAAATGACTTGCCTAGTTAAATAAAGGTTAAATAAAGAAAATTAATAAAAATAATAATGAGCAGATGAGGGAGACAGTCGGCGACAGTGAGAATGACAGATTATTAAGTTACCCAGAAGGTGAGTGAAGAAGTGAGGCTGCGTCATTGACCTTGTAGTACAGATTCCTGCCAATAACTTAGAATGAAGGAGCCACATATTTCATCCCAGAGTGAATGAAATCATATCAATTATTACACCGTGTGTAAACAGATCCATTTCCAGACAGACCTCAGCCTGCTGTGTGTGTGTGTGTGTGTGTGTGTGTGTGTGTGTGTGTGTGTGTGTGTGTGTGTGTGTGTGTGTGTGTGTGTGTGTGTGTGTGTGTGCGTGTGTTTGAGGAGAAGAAGTCATTTGCAGGAAGAGAACCTTGAACAAGGTCAGCCTGACTGAGCCTCAACATGCCTGGAGCCAGGAGCCAGGGACAGGAGCCTCACAGCCGACACAAGCCTCCTCTGAGCTGCCTGGCCTCGGGGCACAGTGATCCCACTCCCCCCTCTCTCCTCCCACTGCTCCAGATTCCAGACCAACACCATCCACACTCTGCAGGGTGGTTAATGCCAGTGCTAACAGTCAACTATTAATACACACACAAACACGCCACACACACACACACGCACACACACACACACACACACACACATACACACACACACACACTCTAGCCGTATAGAAAGCAAAGTCTGTGTGGTCCTGTGAAGTCAGGCCTGTTTTGAGTGCTGTAGAAGGTGTTGGTGCAGAAACAGGGCCTGTTTGATCTGCCTCCACATCTCCACATCTCCAGACTCAGCCAGTGGTGGGAGGTGAGTCTCCACATCTCCAGACTCAGCCAGTGGTGTGAGGTGAGTCTCCACATCTCCAGACTCAGCCAGTGGTGTGAGCTGAGTCTCCACATCTCCAGACTCAGCCAGCGGTGTGAGGCGATTCTCCACATCTCCAGACTCAGCCAGTGGTGTGAGGTGAGTCTCCACATCTCCAGACTCAGCCAGTGGTGTGAGGTGAGTCTCCACATCTCCAGACTCAGCCAGTGGTGTGAGGTGATTCTCCACATCTCCAGACTCAGCCAGTGGTGTGAGGTGAGTCTCCACATCTCCAGACTCAGCCAGTGGTGTGAGGTGAGTCTCCACATCTCCAGACTCAGCCAGTGGTGTGAGGTGAGTCTCCACATCTCCAGACTCAGCCAGTGGTGTGAGGTGAGTCTCCACATCTCCAGACTCAGCCAGTGGTGTGAGGTGAGTCTCCACATCTCCAGACTCATCCAGTGGTGTGAGGTGAGTCTCCACATCTCCACATCTCCAGACTCATCCAGTGGTGTGAGGTGAGTCTCCACATCTCCACATCTCCAGACTCAGCCAGTGGTGTGAGGTGATTCTCCACATCTCCAGACTCAGCCAGTGGTGTGAGGTGATTCTCCACATCTCCAGACTCAGCCAGTGGTGTGAGGAGAGGATCCCTGGGGACACTCACTCTTAGGAAAAAAAGTGTTCTTCAGCTGTCCCCTTTGAAGAACCCTGGCTGGATTCAGGTAGAACCTTTTGGGGCTCCATGTAGAACCCTGAGTTTGTTTTAGATGGAAGCAAAAAACTGATTCTACCTGGAACTTCAAAGGGATTCACCTGGAACCAAAAAAAGGGGCTTCTCCTATGAGGACAGCCAAAGAACCCTTTTGGAACCCTTTATCTTCCCTCTAAAAGAGTTAAGGACTGGACATTCCACTCTGAGGCTGGGCTGTGGTTCTTATGACTTGATTGCATAGACATTTCTGTCACACACACCCTGACCATAGTTTGCTTTGTATGTTTCTATGTTTTGCTTGGTCAGGGTGTGATCTGAGTGGGCATTCTATGTTTCATGTCTAGTTTGTCTACTTCTAGGTTTTTGCCTGATATGGTTCTCAATCAGAGGCAGGTGTTAGTCCTTGTCTCTGATTGGGAACCATATTTAGGTAGCCTGTTTGGTGTTGGGTTTTGTGGGTGATTGTTCCTGTCTCTTTGTTTGCACCAGATAGGGCTGTTTTATTTCCCCCCCCCCCCCCCCCCCCCCACACATTTCTTGTTTTGTTAGTCTATTCATGTGTAGTTGCTTTATTAAAGAACCATGAATAGAAACCACGCTGCATTTTGGTCCGCCTCTCCTTCAACTCAAGAAAACCGTTACAATTTCACACAATGGACGTGAAGCTAGTGATTATTATACTTCTACGCGGACAGTTTCGCATTCAAATATGCAAAGTATGTGCAAACGTTAAAATGTCAAGACGGGTCAGTTTTTGTACCAAACCAAGTAAATATCATTTTAAACTTTAGAGCTGCAGTAAGCAATCTACAGTGTAAATATTAATTAACGTGTGGATTCAGTGCCTCGCCGTCATCGTAATGGACATGTGTGCACATGACAGCATTACAAAGCCCGGCGTGTGGGAACATTGTAATGTATTTTATAAGTTGTTTTTAATACATGACTTAATTTTCTCCGATAGTATAAAAAAATAAATGTCGTCCTTGTTCGGGATGGATGTCTCTCAGCAAGCTGCTCAGACAATTACAAGACAGACGACATGGTGTTAATCAGGAATCAACATCCACTTACACTTACGTATTTGACGCTGATAGGTTTCAACTAGATTATTTTAGATTTGCGTTCTCATTAGCATACATTTGAAACATAATAAAAATGTAAAGAATCTATGATTTTGTAGCGTTCGGGTTTCATCAGATGAATCTGAGAGGGGGGGGGGTGTTAACGAAGACTAACGACAGGCAGGGCCGGGCTGTCACGGTGACAAACTGGATGAACACCAGTGTGTGTTGGGGAGGTTAAGAAGCGCTGGGAAAGACAGGTGACTTCATCTAAACACTATTAGCGTCGGTTAACTCTCGTGTCTCTCAATTAGACCAGTCATTTTGTATTTCCCCAAACCCGCCATGCTGATAAATAGCTAACGCCGCAGGAATTCAGCGACTGCTTTCTTCAAGGGAGGAAAAAAAATAGACCTTACTGAAATGGATAAGAACTCACTGAAATGGAAAAGAACTCACTGAAATGGATAAGAACTCACAGAAATAAATAAGAACTCACTGAAATGGATAAGAACTCACTGAAATGGATAAGAACTCACTGAAATGGATAAGAAATCACTGAAATGGAAAATAACTCACTGAAATGGAAAATAACTCACTGAAATGGATAAGAACTCACTGAAATGGTCAAAAACTCACTGAAATGGTTAAAAACTCACTGAAATGGTTAAAAACTCACTGAAATGGTTAAAAACTCACTGAAATGGATAAGAACTCACTGTAATGGTTATCTTACTCCACTGATGTTTTTAAATCTTTAGCCAATTATAAAAACAGTCCTAGTCTTTGTGTTATATGCTAGACAGCCATTATATGTGAGTGCAAACGGGTGTTTCCACTGTAATAATACTGTGTGGCGTTTTAATACTGAGTGGGAAGACCTGCAAATCAAATTAAACATGAAAATCAAAGCCTCCTTTATATTAGATTACAGAGGGGTTTGGGTTAAACCAAGCACACAACACTGTGTTGAATCGACATAATGAACTTAGCAAGCAACCTTAATTAAACAGGCTATATCCCCGTGCATATCCATCTAATGATGTCAGGCACAGCAGCAATTAACCGAACCTTCTATGAAAGCAAACAGTGTGGGGTGTAAGTCCCCATAAATACAGGACAGGCCGTAGCTTATTGAAACCCTCCTGAAAAAAATAAAAAAAATAAAAATACAATTAATTAGTATGTTATGTTTCAGGAAGATGCTGCCTTTAACATTCCACCCCAGAGGACATCATGTGCCTCTGCCTTAGATTAAAGATGAACTATCGCTTGGTAAAGCCTTCATAATGAAAGAGCTGGAGAATACCTCCATATACCCTGCTAATTAGCAGTGGACTTGAACAGAGTGTGTGTTTTTGTGTTGGCCCCCTCTACATTATAACATCCATTATAACTAACCTGTCAGGCAGGTTTAATCGGAACAACCTGCTGTGGACCAGCCGAGACATTTACAAGGACAAGAAGCAGATAAAATACTTTTATTCTTAGTGTCTGCTTTATTAACCAACACACAGTAATGTTTTATTTTTCACAAGAAAGTGTTTGAATTAAATTGTTTGTATATATCTTATTTTGCCAATTAAATACATTTTCTTAGAAGACTGTTAGGCATTTAAAATAAGGATATTTTGTTTGCCAGTTTGTGGTTATTCCATAGTTTGAAAACAGCTCTACTATATGTGGTTTTCCTTACCAGGCAAAACTTAGCCTCCTTCCAATACAAACACAGACATCTATTAGGTTCCTGGACTATATCAATTTAAAAGGAAATTATGATTTGGGGATTTTGTTACACCTCTGAGAGACATTGTTATCTTACTGTCTCCATTGCTTGAGCACATTTGTCCAAACAGAGTAAATTAATAAAAAATGAAAATAAAAACTATTTACACACACAGCTCCAAACTGAAACACATTGGCCGAAATGACAGAAAACATCATTAGCAAAATGCTTTTAAGAATCTGAAAACATTAAATACATGACACAAAATCAACGACCTCCATCAAAACATACAACTTGTTATTATCTAAGGAAAAGGGATATCAATCAATAGTTACACAATGTCCCACTAAATACTAACTACAATTATCAATATATATATATACCGTAACATGATTAGCCTTATTTTATACTGTGTGTCTGTGCCATGTATTGATACTATAATTATACTATTGCACCATAAAGGCAAGTAAACATATTATCACAGCATGGGCTGTACTCTTTCGTCTGAAATTGATTTGACCAAAGATGACAAATGTCACTCAAGAGCACGAATATCCAGAAAGAAAAAGCTTTATTTGACCTTAGTTCAGTTGCCAGTTAAAATGGACAGTCTTCCTCTGTGGGCCCCTTCTACCTCTCCTTGTCCTTGCCCTCGGGGGCCTCTTACTTGGTCCGGTCTTGTAAACAGAAACTCAGAGGTGACCTATTTTATGCATGAATAAGGACTGATTTCGGATTTGAACGATTGTGCAAAAATATTTTTTGCTCACTTGCAAAAAAGGTTCACATTCATGGGAGTAATTTGTACCAGCCGTGACCAAATGTTAAAATTTTGTTTGTCGTGCTCTTTACCCCCTTTTGAGTCTTTTATAGTAAGTTGTGTTTTCTGTTTTGTAAAAAAAGTGCTTAGCATTTCCATTGTGTGTGAAAGCAAGGAGAAATGACTTACAGTTTAGCAAAAAATAATACTGTTGCCTTCATTAGGCTAGGATGGAGATCAAGTGGACCCCAGTTTCATTAACATTGTCTTAGTAATGAAGAAAAACTGTACTAGTAAACCCAAAGCATCTTGGGAAAACCCCCGTATTAAAAACCCCATGAACCTTCACACCATGATTCAACACAAGAAGTACCAGACATGCTCCAAACTCCAGTCTCTGGTCTCCAAATAGGGGTTGTCTTTGTCCTCCTCAGGAACTAGAGTGTCTCCAAAGAGGAGTTGTCTTTGTCCTCCTCAGGTACTAGAGTGTCTCCAAAGAGGAGTTGTCTTTGTCCTCCTCAGGTACTAGAGTGTCTCTAAAGAGGGGTTGTCTTTGTCCTCCTCAGGTACTAGAGTGTCTCCAAAGAGGAGTTGTCTTTGTCCTCCTCAGGTACTAGAGTGTCTCTAAAGAGGGGTTGTCTTTGTCCTCCTCAGGTACTAGAGTCTCTCCAAAGAGGAGTTGTCGTTGTCCTCCTCAGGAACTAGAGTCTCTCCAAAGAGGAGTTGTCTTTGTCCTCCTCAGGTACTAGAGTGTCTCCAAAGAGGAGTTGTCTTTGTCCTCCTCAGGTACTAGGGGTCTTGTTTACAGGCCCTGTTTACTGTCAAGGTTATTTGTGTCGGGGTGGAAGTGGTTGTTGCGAGGGGGCGGTCATTAGTCTAGCACGCTAAATTCGTTATGGGAGTTAGCGGCATTCTGAGGACGCCACTAACGCTAGCTAATTGGAGACGTTTTACAAGGGAAGCACTTATCACTTTGCTTATTAAAAATGCTTATTGGAAGCAATAAAACACACATTATGTTGGAGGGGAAATTAATCTAGTGTATTGCCCAGGAACATAATGCAACTGTAATATGTGCCATGTTCCCTCGTAATGACTGCTGTTCAGTTTATTAGCCCTGATGACAGAGGAGCCGTGGCAGGAACCGCTTATTGTTTGACACAGGTTGATGGATGTACAGTGTAAGTCAGTGTTGGAGCACATGCATGGTATGTTTAAGCGGGAGGGGGGTGGTACATGGAGAATATATCACGGCTAAGGGAAGTTCTTAGGCAAGACGCAACGCGGAGTGCCTGGATACAGCCCTTAGCCGTGGTATATTGGGCATATACCACAAACCCCTGAGGTGCCTCGTTGCTGTCGCAAAGTGGATTCCACACGGTATTAAAGCAGTAAAAATACATGTTTTGTCGTACCCGTGCATTCTTTGTTGTCCGATGAGGGGGTTCTTACCAGGTTTACCAAATTCTTACCAAGTTTCGCGGCAATTTATTTGTTATCCAATTTATAGCTTTTTGCAATCAAGCAATGCAATCCAATTTTGCCTTTCGTTAGAGGAACTGATTAAAATGGGTAGGAAAAAATGATTATTCCCCAATGAGAAGTCTTCCAGTCTTATGAACAAGTCAAATGTTAAACCAACCTGACTAGTTATTGAACTAATCCTACTGCCAGTCCTATTATTAATCCTACTGCTAGTCCTATTCTTAATCCTACTGCCAGTCAAATTATTAATCCTACTGCTAGTTATATTCTTAATCCTACTGCCAGTCGAATTATTAATCCTACTGCTAGTTATATTCTTAATGCTACTGCCAGTCGAATTCTTAATCCTAATTCTAGGTATTTTCTTAATCCTACTGCCAGTCGAATGATTAATCCTACTGCTAGTTATATTCTTAATCCTACTGCCAGTCAAATTATTAATCCTACTGCTAGTTATATTCTTAATCCTACTGCCAGTCGAATTATTAATCCTACTGCTAGTTATATTCTTAATCCTACTGCCAGTCGAATTCTTAATCCTACTGCCAGTCGAATTCTTAATCCTACTGCCAGTCCAATTCTTAATCCTACTGCCAGTCTAATTCTTAATCCTACTGCCAGTCGAATTCTTAATCCTACTGCCAGTCGAATTCTTAATCCTACTGCCAGTCCTATTCTTAATCCTACTGCCAGTCGAATTCTTAATCCTACTGCTAGTCCTATTCTTAATCCTACTGCCAGTCAAATTATTAATCCTACTGCTAGTTATATTCTTAATCCTACTGCCAGTCGAATTATTAATCCTACTGCTAGTTATATTCTTAATCCTACTGCCAGTCGAATTCTTAATCCTACTGCCAGTCGAATTCTTAATCCTACTGCCAGTCCAATTCTTAATCCTACTGCCAGTCTAATTCTTAATCCTACTGCCAGTCGAATTCTTAATCCTACTGCCAGTCGAATTCTTAATCCTACTGCCAGTCCTATTCTTAATCCTACTGCCAGTCGAATTCTTAATCCTACTGCCAGTCGAATTCTTAATCCTACTGCCAGTCCTATTCTTAATCCTACTGCCAGTCGAATTCTTAATCCTACTGCCAGTCGAATTCTTAATCCTACTGCTAGTTAAATTATTAATCCTACTGCTAGTTATAGTCTTAATCCTACTGCCAGTCATATTCTTAATCCTACTGCCAGTCCTATTCTTAGTCCTACTGCCAATCCTATTCTTAATCCTACTGCCAGTCCTATTATTAATCCTACTGCTAGTTATATTCTTAATATTACTGCCAGTCGAATTCTTAATCCTACTGCTAGTTAAATTATTAATCATACTGCCAGTCGAATTCTTAATCCTACTGCCAGTTGAATTCTTAATCCTACTGCAAGTCGAATTCTTAATCCTACTGCCAGTCCTATTCTTAATCCTACTGCCAGTCGAATTCTTAATCCTACTGCCAGTCGAATTCTTAATCCTACTGCCAGTACTATTCTTAATCCTACTGCCAGTCGAATTCTTAATCCTACTGCCAGTCGAATTCTTAATCCTACTGCTAGTTATATTCTTAATCCTACTGCCAGTCCAATTCTTAATCCTACTGCTAGTCCTATTCTTAATCCTACTGCTAGTCCTATTCATAATCCTACTGCCAGTCCTATTCTTAATCCTACTCCTAGTCCTATTCTTAATCCTACTGCCAGTCCTATTATTAATCCTACTGCTAGTCCTATTCTTAATCCTACTGCCAGTCGAATTATTAATCCTACTGCTAGTTATATTCTTAATCCTACTGCCAGTCAAATTATTAATCTTACTGCTAGTTATATTCTTAATCCTACTGCCAGTCGAATTATTAATCCTACTGCTAGTTATATTCTTAATCCTACTGCCAGTCGAATTCTTAATACTACTGCTAGGTATTTTCTTAATCCTACTGCCAGTCGAATGATTAATCCTACTGCTAGTTATATTCTTAATCCTACTGCCAGTCGAATTCTCAATCCTACTGCCAGTCGAATTCTTAATCCTACTGCCAGTCGAATTCTTAATCCTACTGCCAGTCCAATTCTTAATCCTACTGCCAGTCTAATTCTTAATCCTACTGCCAGTCGAATTCTTAATCCTACTGCCAGTCAAATTCTTAATCATACTGCCAGTCCTATTCTTAATCCTACTGCCAGTCGAATTCTTAATCCTACTGCCAGTCGAATTCTTAATCCTACTGCCAGTCCTATTCTTAATCCTACTGCCAGTCGAATTCTTAATCCTACTGCCAGTCGAATTCTTAATCCTACTGCTAGTTAAATTATTAATCCTACTGCTAGTTATAGTCTTAATCCTACTGCCAGTCCTATTCTTAATCCTACTGCCAGTCGAATTCTTAATCCTACTGCCAGTCGAATTCTTAATCCTACTGCCAGTCCTATTCTTAATCCTACTGCCAGTCGAATTCTTAATCATACTGCCAGTCGAATTCTTAATCCTACTGCTAGTTAAATTATTAATCCTAATGCTAGTTATAGTCTTAATCCTACTGCCAGTCCTATTCTTAATCCTACTGCCAGTCCTATTCTTAATCCTACTGCCAGTCCTATTCTTAATCCTACTGTCAGTCCTATTATTAATCCTACTGCTAGTTATATTCTTAATCCTACTGCCAGTCCAATTCTTAATCCTACTGCTAGTCCTATTCTTAATCCTACTGCTAGTCCTATTCATAATCCTACTGCCAGTCCTATTCTTAATCCTACTGCCAGTCCAATTTTTAATCCTACTGCCAGTCCAATTCTTAATCCTACTGCTAGTCCTAATCTTAATCCTACTGCCAGTCCTATTCTTAATCCTACTGCCAGTCCAATTCTTAATCCTACTGCTAGTCCTATTCTTAATCCAACTGCCAGTCCTATTCTTAATCCTATTGCCAGTCCAATTCTTAATCCTACTGCTAGTCCTATTCTTAATCCTACTGCCAGTCCTATTCTTAATCCTACTGCCAGTCCTATTCTTAATGCTACTGCCAGTCTTATTCTTAATCCTACTGCTAGTTATATTCTTAATCCTACTGCCAGTCCAATTCTTAATCCTACTGCTAGTTATATGCTTAATCCTACTGCCAGTCCAATTCTTAATCCTACTGCTAGTTATATTCTTAATCCTACTGCTAGTTATATTCTTAATCCTACTGCTAGTTATATTCTTAATCCTACTGCTAGTTATATTCTTAATCCTACTCCCAGTCCAATTCTTAATCCTACTGCTAGTTATATTCTTAATCCTACTGCCAGTCGAATTCTTAATCCTACTGCTAGTTATATTCTTAATCCTACTGCCAGTCCTATTCTTAATCCTACTGCTAGTTATATTCTTAATCCTACTGCTACTTATATTCTTAATCCTACTGCTAGTTATATTCTTAATCCTACTGCCAGTCGAATTCTTAATCCTACTGCCAGTCTTATTCTTAATCCTACTGCCAGTCCTATTCTTAATCCTACTGCTAGTTATATTCTTAATCCTACTGCTAGTCCTATTCTTAATCCTACTGCCAGCCCAATTCTTAATCCTACTGCCAGTCCTATTCTTAATCCTACTGCCAGTCCAATTCTTAATCCTACTGCTAGTTATATTCTTAATCCTACTGCCAGTCCAATTCTTAATCCTACTGCCAGTCCAATTCTTAATCCTACTGCTAGTCCTATTCTTAATCCCACTGCCAGTCCAATTCTTAATCCTACTGCCAGCCCAATTCTTAATCCTACTGCCAGTCCTATTCTTAGTCCTACTGCTAGTCCTATTCTTAATCCCACTGCCAGTCCAATTCTTAATCCTACTGCCAGTCCTATTCTTAATCCTACTGCTAGTCTTATTCTTAATCCTACTGCCAGTCCTATTCTTAATCCTACTGCCAGTCCTATTCTTAATCCTACTGCTAGTCCAATTCTTAATCCTACTGCTAGTCCTATTCTTAATCCTACTGCCAGTCCTATTCTTAATCCTACTGCCAGTCCAATTTTTAATCCTACTGCTAGTTATATTCTTAATCCTACTGCTAGTTATATTCTTAATCCTACTGCTAGTTATATTCTTAATCCTACTGCTAGTTATATTCTTAATCCTACTGCTGGTTATATTCTTAATCCTACTGCCAGGTATTTTCTTAATCTTACTTTAGAAAGGGTTGAGTTTATTATGTGCAGAGAAAAACTGTTCTGAGAAGCTTACATTAGAATCTGATTCAGGTCTATCCTCAACTGAGGTGAATATATAGTCACCCCCACAGCCCTTGCCTCCCTTCCCCCATTCCCCCCCCCCCCCCCCCCTTAATCAGAAACAGTTGTGACAAAGGCAATACGCTGAGACCGAGGTGACAGCTGAATATCTGGTAGTTCTGGCTGGCTCTACATGTACACACTAGGAACAGTCTGGGTTGAAGGTCTCCCCCCAGTGTAATATAATAACATGGTTGTTTGATTGTCAGTGTGATAAACATGAGCGCATAGATGTTCCATTTATCAAATTACCAAGTTAGCAAGGGTTGACAGAGACCCCAATTCACCACCTAATGAATGACAGCTTTGAGAGGACAGAGGCCAAACCAGGCATCAGAGGGGGAAGGAAGGACTCATTGAGAGGAAAGAAAGACCAGGTGGGCGGAGGCCAAACCAGGCATCAGAGGGGGAAGGAAGGACTCATTGAGAGGAAAGAAAGACCAGGTGGGCGGAGGCCAAACCAGGCATCAGAGGGGGAAGGGAGGACTCATATGTCATCGTAACGTTTTTCCAAACTGCGTGTCCAGAGAGCTTAGGAAATGTAAAGTGGTGTCTGCTTTTTGCCTGCATCAGAATGGCCATGAAATGGCTGAATGACTACCAGATAGAATTGGTGATAAGGTGCTGCCAGGACCAGAGTAGACCAGGACCAGAGTAGACCAGGACCAGAGTAGACCAGGACCAGAGTAGAACAGGACTAGAGTAGACCAGGACCAGAGTAGACCAGGACCAGAGTAGACCAGAGGATACCAGTACCAGAGTAGACCAGAGTAGACCAGGACCAGAGTAGACCTGGACCAGAGCAGAACAGGACCAGAGTAGAACAGGACCAGAGTAGAAAAGGACCAGAGTAGACCAGGACCAGAGTAGACCAGGACCAGAGTAGACCAGGACCAGGACCAGAGTAGGCCAGGACCAGAGTAGAACAGGACCAGAGTAGACCAGGACCAGAGTAGAACAGGACCAGCATAGACCAGGACCAGAGTAGAACAGACAAACCTATCAGTATTATAGTAGCTAAACTACCGTAGGTCTCTTCCTCTCTCAGACAAACCTATCAGTATTATAGTAGCTAACCTACCGTAGGTCTCTACCTATCCCAGACAAACCTATCAGTGTTATAGCAGCTAACCTACCGTAGGTCTCTAACTCTACCAGACAAACCTACCAGTATTATAGTAGCTAACCTATCGTAGGTCTCTACCTCTCCCAGACAAACCTATCAGTATTATATTGCAAACTGTACAGTCTGTCTCTGTTATAGACAACCCCTGTAAGTATAGCGTACGGTACTGTCCATCTCTCTCATAGAGAACTCTACCAGTGTTATTTTACATAGCGTACAGTACCATCCATCTCTCTCGTAGAGAACTCTACCAGTGTTATTTTACATAGCTTACAGTACTGTCCATCTCTCTCGTAGAGAACTCTACCAGTGTTATTTTACATAGCGTAGAGTACTGTCCATCTCTCTCGTAGAGAACTCTACCCGTGTTATTTTACATAGCGTACAGTACCATCCATCTCTCTCGTAGAGAACTCTACCAGTGTTATTTTACATAGCGTACAGTACTGTCCATCTCTCTCGTAGAGAACTCTACCAGTGTTATTTTACATAGCGTACAGTACTGTCCATCTCTCTCGTAGAGAACTCTACCAGTGTTATTTTACATAGCGTACAGTACTGTCCATCTCTCTCATAGAGAACTCTACCAGTGTTATTTTACATAGCGTACAGTACTGTCCATCTCTCTCGTAGAGAACTCTACCAGTGTTATTTTACATAGCGTACAGTACCATCCATCTCTCTCGTAGAGAACTCTACCAGTGTTATTTTACATAGCGTAGAGTACTGTCCATCTCTCTCATAGAGAACTCTACCAGTGTTATTTTAGATAGCGTACAGTACCGTCCGTCTCTCTCGTAGAGAACTCTACCAGTGTTATTTTACATAGCGTACAGTACTGTCCATCTCTCTCGTAGAGAACTCTACCAGTGTTATTTTACATAGCGTACAGTACCGTCCATCTCTCTCGTAGAGAACTCTACCAGTGTTATTTTACATAGCGTACAGTACCATCCGTCTCTCTCGTAGAGAACTCTACCAGTATTATTTTACATAGCGTACAGTACCGTCCATCTCTCTCATAGAGAACTCTACCAGTGTTATTTTACATAGTGAACAGTACTGTCCATCTCTCTCATAGAGAACTCTACCAGTGTTATTTTACATAGCGTACGGTACTGTCCATCTCTCTCATAGAGAACTCTACCAGTGTTATTTTACATAGCGTACGGTAGGTCTTTCTATAACAGTCAGCGCCTGCTCTCTGAGGAAACAACGTTATGACTGGTCAACTCATTGGTCAGTTTATAGAGGATTAAATATTTGATTACCTAAAAATGTATTGATCCTAAAGGTACCAACAAATTTTCTAGTATAGTGATTTACTCTACGTTTATGTTTGGGGTTGATGATAATAATATAATGATATTATATAGATAGAGGTGTTAATCCTATAACATATCTAATACTATTATATAGAGTGTTAATCCTATAACATATTTAATAATATTATATAGAGGTGTTAATCCTATAACATATCTAATACTATTATATAGAGTGTTAATCCTATAACATATCTAATAATATTATATAGAGTGTTAATCCTATAACATATCTAATACTATTATATAGAGTGTTAATCCTATAACATATTTAATAATATTATATAGAGTGTTAATCCTATAACATATCTAATACTATTATATAGAGTGTTAATCCTATAACATATTTAATAATATTATATAGAGGTGTTAATCAGGGTTGCCCTTTATCGCCTATGTTAATCGTATGAAGTCAATATTATGTATGGATCAGTCTGGATCGTTTGTGAGACTGGTGGAAGGATCCAGAAGCTCTGACCCACAGTAGAGTCTACTGCCAGTCACAGATCTGACTGCGTGACCGAAGCAAATACCATTTCAAATGTTGGGAACATCAACAAATAAACAAGGCATTTTACAATCGTCATAGGGGCTGTTTTTTCCCTGGTCCTGCTGTTCTGCTGATTGGGGCGTAATACTGCCATCACAGCAACATTAAAATAGGGTTCTCAGACCGCTGGGTAATATAATTCACAGCTTGAAGGGGAAGCGTGTCCTTATAAGATCATATATCATTCTGGCTGAAAGAGTCTTGACAGTTCTCAAAAACGTCAGATACTTCAATTAAACCATTTCCTTCTCCGTTGTGGTTCCACGTAAGTAGGCAGCGATCCTTCAGGTGGTGCCCGACAGACAGGGGAAGATACAGGGAAAATGATTGGTACAGGCAAAGTTTAATCAATGTATTAGATCGGCTGAGTGCTTGAAGATATTTCTGATACCGGCATGTGTCTATCACAGCTGTCCAAAACTGCCTGTAAAGGCCTGGGATGCTTCGCGGTAAATAGATCACTGGCGTTGTTCTAGGCTATACGTCCTACCCGCTATGAATAAAAATGATCTGCGGAGACGACAGCGGATAGAAGAGGGTTGCTCACAGAAATTAGATTTTGTATTCTGCACAACGTGCCCGAGCAATTTCACCGTAACATCGCAAAGTGGTCGCTTATATCACTGCGATATCTGTTTTTATTATTTCCAATGTAAAAGGGCCTCTTGATCCATATTTATTACCAATTGAGTCATCCACCCGTATAACATGAGATGACACATACATAGTGGTTCGTCCATTTCCCCTGCAGCAAATCCAATAGATTCACATTGTGAATGTTTATCTAATACCGTTTATTAGATTGTTCGACTACAGAAGAAGAACAACGCATCACATATAAATACGAGGTATGTCTATATCCCCTTTGCATAGTTATCCCTAAATATACAGGACAGCATTGACAAGAACACTAGCTTATCATTAATGAAGGTAATGAATAGAGAAAAGTCTATAGAAAACACTAGGTTATCATTAAGTTAATGAGTAGAGAACAGACTATAGACCAGTAGGTTGTCATTAAGTCTATAGAGCCATAGGTTATCATTAAGTCTAGGTTATCATTAAGTCTATAGATCACTAGGTTATCATTAAGTTAATGAATAGAGAACAGACTATAGACCAGTAGGTTATCATTAATAAGTCTATAGAGCCATAGGTTATCATTAAGTCTAGGTTATCATTAAGTCTATAGATCACTAGGTTATCATTAAGTTAATGAATAGAGAACAGACTATAGACCACTAGATTATCATTAAGTTAATGACTAGAGAACAGACTATAGACCACTAGGTTATCATTAAGTTAATGAGTAGAGAACAGACTAGAGACCAGTAGGTTGTCATTAAGTCTATAGATCCATAGGTTATCATTAAGTCTAGGTTATCATTAAGTTAATGACTAGAGAACAGACTATAGACCACTAGGTTATCATTCAGTTAATGAGTAGAGAACAGACTATAGACCAGTAGGTTATCATTAAGTTAATGACTAGAGAGCAGACTATAGACCACTAGGTTATCATTAAGTTAATGAGTAGAGAACAGACTATAGACCACTAGGTTATCATTAAATTATTAGAGCATACTACAGCCCTAGCTTCCATCATACTACAGCCCTAGCTTCCATCATACTACAGCCCTAGCTTCCATCATACTACAGCCCTAGCTTCCATCATACTACAGCCCTAGCTTCCATCATACTACAGCCCTAGCTTCCATCACGATTACACCACCCAGGGATTTAGGCCACGGTTCCTATGAGGCTGCTCTTGGAGAAACACCGCAACATCCCACAAGACCTTTAGCCATACTAAATCTGCCTTTTTTCCCTGCTTCCTGTATTCCATGTGGTTTTCTCAGGCTTTCTAGGTCAGACGTCTTAAATAGTGGGGTTTTGTTGCTGCAGCATCTAGACTCGCAGGTATTTACAGGGAAACCTGGAGAGTATCAGGACTGCTCTGTGATCATAGAAAACATGTTCCACTGGGGACTGTACCCACATGGGGCAGACATACACAGAATGAAGTGGACAATATATATATATATATATGTTCTTTCTTTCCCTGTTTCTGCTACATGGGATATGACTGCTGTTGCCCTGTTTCTGCTACATGGGATATGACTGCTGTTGCCCTGTTTCTGCTACAAGGGATATGACTGGTGTTGCCCTGTTTCTGCTACACGGGATATGACTGCTGTTGCCCTGTTTCTGCTACATGGGATATGACTACTGTTGCCCTGTTTCTGCTACATGGGATATGACTGCTGTTGCCCTGTTTCTGCTACATGGGATATGACTGCTGTTGCCCTGTTTCTGCTACATGGGATATGACTGCTGTTGCCCTGTTTCTGCTACATGGGATATGACTGCTGTTGCCCTGTTTCTGCTACATGGGATATGACTGCTGTTGCCCTGTTTCTGCTACAAGGGATATGACTGGTGTTGCCCTGTTTCTGCTACATGGGATATGACTGCTGTTGCCCTGTTTCTGCTACAAGGGATATGACTGCTGTTGCCCTGTTTCTGCTACATGGGATATGACTGCTGTTGCCCTGTTTCTGCTACATGGGATATGACTGCTGTTGCCCTGTTTCTGCTCCATGGGATATGACTGCTGTTGCCCTGTTTCTGCTCCATGGGATATGACTGCTGTTTTCCTTTCTTTATTTTTTTTGCTTCACGGGATATGTCTGTTGTTGCCCAGATTTTAATGAATCGGTTGTCTCTCTCGCCACACACACACACTTACACACTCACACACACACACACACACACACACACACACACACACTTACACACTCACACACACACTCACACACACACACACACACACACACACACACACTCACACACACTCACACACACACACACACACACACACACACACACACACACACACTCACACACTCACACACACACTCACACACACACACACTCACACACTCACATATACACAACAGCAGCAATTACAACATTTGGCATTGATGAGGCTCATTGTTGCCATTCCCGTGGAGGCCTAGCGTGGGTGTGGAAACTAAATGACCCTCTACCCTCCGTTGTAGGCTCTCCCAAGGGGGCCCGGGTTGCCCTGTGAGTAAGCTTGTACCACGGCTGCCCTTGACATACCTTCTCTGCAGACCCGGGAACGCCAGGTTGGACGCCAGGTCTTTTGCCAGGCCTGTGAATGGAGTGCTGTGTGCCAGATGCTACCAGCTGTGCTAGAGGTTTCACAACGGCGGACACCTGTCCTCTCGGAGCCGGGGCTCCAGAAGCCATCAGCAGTTGGCCCTAAAGAGCCGTCAGCAGGAAATGAGGCAGCAACCTCGAAGTGAAAGGCCTTGCGTGGCCCTTGCTGAGAACCCTTAATGAGGCAGCAACCTCGCTGCCAAGCCACGTTTAGAGACACAGACAGGTTTCCTTTACCATCATTTACCTCAGCATGTTTCTGGCCTGAGGACATTTCCACAACACTTTTGTCATGTATTTGGCCTGTGTCATTTGGAACAATTAGATGACGATGACATCTGACTTTGGTCAAGAACATGCAAGACTAATTCGGTCAATGATTAAGAACAAAACTGTTTATTATTTTTTTTTGCAGGACTGTGATCGGCACTATAATTTGTGATGATACCATCTCCCAAAAGTATAGCTTCAGGGATAAGGGACCGTGGTCCTGGAGCGTTCCTATAGCTACTCCTTGTAAAGTACACAGTAGATCGCTTTTGATCTGAGCTTTCGGTTTTCTAGTCACGTTTATTCATCAACAAATTCAGAACAATACTCGCCAATTTTCACTACTCTCAGATCTAGAAGCTGTGAAAATCTTCGTTCAATTACCTTCGTCTTTACGATGCGATATCAAAAAAAAAAGTCATTATAGAAAAGGGCCTTATGGGAATATGGTTAATATGAACCACAATTCGTGTCATGACCCATGTTATTTGTGTATGAAACGTGAGACTTGAATTACAGCCGAGTTCTGTGGCTTCCCCCTAGTGGGCTACACGGGACTACCTGGAAAGTACAGATTTGCATCTGGCCGTAATGTAGAGCTAACCTTTCTAGAAAATTATTGAGCAATAAATGACCACCGTGTTGTTTTCTTTCTTCCTGTAAGATTTCAACTTTTTTTTTTCTCTCTCTTTTTATTTTTACATTGTAAAATATATAAGTTACAGTTGTGTCTAAAATGTAAATGTTTTGAAGATGTAGGTCACCCTGGATACTTCCTGTTTTGGGGTTTTGAGTCTGTCTGTCTGTACTGACACCTGTTGGGGGTCAGATACACCAGTATCTCTACCTGCACATGACCATCTGATCATTTATCACTGCAGTGTTAATCTGCTAAATTGTAATTATTCGCCTACCTCATCGTGCCTTTTGCACACAATGTATATAGACTTTTTTTTTCTTTCTACTGTGTTATTGACTTGTTTATTGTTTACCTCCATGTGTAACTCTGTGTTGTCTGTTCACACTGCTATGCTTTATCTTGGCCAGGTCGCAGTTGCAAATGAGAACTTGTTCTCAACTAGCCTACCTGGTTAAATAAAGGTGTTCTCAACTAGCCTACCTGGTTAAATAAAGGTGTTCTCAACTAGCCTACCTGGTTAAATACAGCTGTTCTCAACTAGCCTACCTGGTTAAATACAGGTGTTCTCAACTGGCCTACCTGGTTAAATAAAGGTGTTCTCAACTGGCCTACCTGGTTAAATAAAGGTGTTCTCAACTAGCCTACCTGGTTAAATAAAGGTGTTCTCAACTAGCCTACCTGGTTAAATAAAGGTGAAATAACAAAATCAAAATATTCAGGGTGAACAGAATAAAGATGAAGGGAAGACACAGTGTTTCTATCTTGCCCAGTCTGAGGATGGTAGTATGTGAACGTGTGTATATACCTGTCCAGATTGGTTAATGGGACATTATTCACTGGCCTCTTGAATAGAGAAGTGTGATTTGTTTTCATGGCAGGGAGCAGAGGTTCATGGAGATGAAAAGGACATAACCTACGGTGAGGAGTCAGGACGGGTGGCTGTTCCTGTTCCTGTACCTGTTCCTGTTCCTGTTCCTGTTCCACCATGGAGTTGGCTCCTTCAGATCTGTCTGGACCCCAAACCTTCCCACGACTCAGTGGGCTTCACAACTTCATATAAGGAAATATCAGGGCCTGTTGAGATCTGTGGAAAGTACAAAGTTCAGCCGTGTATTGCTTTTAAATGGCTTGTTTTTAATGTTGAAAATACATGTGTCCACAGTGAGAGCAAGTTCCTGTACACCAGAGTATGACGTGACTGGTTTCTATTATAAATGCGTTAAATGAAAACAAAAATGGGCCCAAAATAGTCTCGCTTTGTCACAATAAAAATGTTGGCTCTGAAAAACAATGAGTGTGATGTCTTCCCCCTCAGGACAGGAGAGATAAATCTAGTTATATTGAGGTATTGTTTCTCCTCAGGACAGGAGAGATAAATCTAGATATATTGAGGTATTGTTTCTCCTCAGGACAGGAGAGATAAATCTAGATATATTGAGGTATTGCTTCTCCTCAGGACAAGAGAGATAAATCTAGTTATATTGAGGTATTGTTTATCCTCAGGACAGGAGAGATAAATCTAGATATATTGAGGTATTGTTTATCCTCAGGACAGGAGAGATAAATCTAGATATATTGTGGTATTGCTTCTCCTCAGGAGAGATAAATCTAGTTATATTGTGGTATTGTTTCTCCTCAGGAGAGATAAATCTAGATATATTGTGGTATTGTTTATCCTCAAGACAGGAGAGATAAATCTAGATATATTGTGGTATTGCTTCTCCTCAGGAGAGATAAATCTAGTTATATTGTGGTATTGTTTCTCCTCAGGAGAGATAAATCTAGATATATTGTGGTATTGCTTCTCCTCAGGACAAGAGAGATAAATCTAGATATATTGAGGTATTGTTTCTCCTCAGGAGAGATAAATCTAGATATATTGTGGTATTGTTTATCCTCAGGACAGGAGAGATAAATCTAAATATATTGTGGTATTGCTTCTCCTCAGGACAAGAGAGATAAATCTAGATATATTGAGGTATTGTTTCTCCTCAGGAGAGATAAATCTAGATATATTGTGGTATTGTTTATCCTCAGGACAGGAGAGATAAATCTAGATATATTGTGGTATTGCTTCTCCTCAGGACAGGAGAGATAAATCTAGATATATTGTGGTATTGTTTCTCTTCAGGACAAGAGAGATAAATCTAGTTATATTGAGGTATTGTTTATCCTCAGGAGAGATAAATCTAGATATATTGAGGTATTGCTTCCCCTCAGGAGAGATAAATCTAGATATATTGAGGTATTGCTTCTCCTCAGGACAAGAGAGATAAATCCATATATATTGAGGTATTGTTTCTCCTCAGGAGAGATAAATCTAGATATATTGTGGTATTGTTTATCCTCAGGACAGGAGAGATAAATCTAGATATATTGTGGTATTGCTTCTCCTCAGGAGAGATAAATCTAGATATATTGTGTTATTGTTTCTCCTCAGGACAAGAGAGATAAATCTAGTTATATTGAGGTATTGTTTATCCTCAGGACAGGAGAGATAAATCTAGATATATTGAGGTATTGCTTCTCCTCAGGAGAGATAAATCTAGATATATTGAGGTATTGTTTCTCCTCAGGAGAGATAAATCTAGATATATTGAGGTATTGTTTCTCCTCAGGACAGGAGAGATAAATCTAGATATATTGAGGTATTGTTTCTCCTAAGGAGAGATACATCTAGATATATTGAGGTATTGTTTATCCTCAGGAGAGATAAATCTAGTAATATTGAGGTATTGTTCCCCCTTAGGAGAAATACATCTAGATATATTGAGGTATTCTTTCCACTCAGGACAGGAGAGATAAATCTAGATATATTGAGGTATTGCTTCTCCTCAGGACAAGAGAGATAAATCTAGTTATATTGAGGTATTGTTTATCCTCAGGACAGGAGAGATAAATCTAGATATATTGAGGTATTGTTTCTCCTCAGGACAGGAGAGATAAATCTAGATATATTGAGGTATTGCTTCTCCTCAGGACAAGAGAGATAAATCTAGTTATATTGTGGTATTGTTTCTCCTCAGGAGAGATAAATCTAGATATATTGAGGTATTGTTTCTCCTCAGGACAAGAGAGATAAATCTAGATATATTGAGGTATTGTTTCTCCTCAGGACAGGAGAGATAAATCTAGATATATTGAGGTATTGTTTCTCCTCAGGACAGGAGAGATAAATCTAGATATATTGAGGTATTGTTTATCCTCAGGACAGGAGAGATAAATCTAGTTATATTGAGGTATTGTTTCTCCTCAGGACAGGAGAGATAAATCTAGATATATTGAGGTATTGTTTATCCTCAGGACAGGAGAGATAAATCTAGTTATATTGAGGTATTGTTTCTCCTCAGGACAGGAGAGATAGATCTAGTTATATTGAGGTATTGTTTCTCCTCAGGACAGGAGAGATAAATCTAGTAATATTGAGGTATTGTTCCCCTCAGGACAGGAGAGATAAATCTAGATATATTGAGGTATTGTTTATCCTCAGGACAGGAGAGATAAATCTAGATATATTGAGGTATTGTTTCTCCTCAGGACAGGAGAGATAAATCTAGTAATATTGAGGTATTGTTCCCCTCAGGACAGGAGAGATAAATCTAGATATATTGAGGTATTGCTTCTCCTCAGGAGAGATAAATCTAGTTATATTGTGGTATTGTTTCTCCTCAGGACAGGAGAGATAAATCTAGATATATTGTGGTATTGTTTCTCCTCAGGACAGGAGAGATAAATCTAGTAATATTGAGGTATTGTTCCCCCTTAGGAGAGATAAATCTAGATATATTGAGGTATTGTTCCCCCTTAGGAGAGATAAATCTAGATATATTGAGGTATTGTTCCCCCTTAGGAGAGATAAATCTAGATATATTGAGGTATTGTTCCCCCTTAGGAGAGATAAATCTAGATATATTGAGGTTATTCTTTCCCCTCAGGAGAGATAAATCTAGTTATATGCTGAGCATATGTGTCCTATTCGTCGTCTTTGTGCCTTTTCAGATCTGTGTTGGTTGAATCGTAAAGGTGTCCGAAATTGCCTTTTTTGCAGGGTGACACGTTGCCAAATCAAACGTGCGAGTGTTGCTGTAATGGACGATAATAGATGAATGGACAGACAGAACCAGACTCGGGCCTGACGGAGCTGTTTAACCCCCAGGTAACACTGTTTGTGTATCACTTGTTGGGTGAGAGACATTGGCTTGCTTCCCCCCCAAAAAAAGCACCCTGGTACCTATGTGCCCCGGGGTAAAAAAAAGTAGTGCACCAGATAGGGAATAGGGTACCGTTGTAGACACACTACACACACATGGTGATTGGTGTGCGGAGACTTACGCCATTAACGCAACAGCAGCACCTCTGGTCCAACTTCTTTAAAGAGGATCTGGTTAAACGCTGCATTTTCTCTCCACCTCTCGACAACATCCCAGCTGTAGACCAGCAACACCAATCCTCCCGGGGCAGTGTTTAATTATCGGCCCCTGGCAATGCCATCAGTACGTGTGTAATTATGTGTCAGGTTTAGGCGGGTTGGTATGAAGAGTGGAACCGGTGAGTTGATGATTGTTGAAAGTGTAGATATTTAAACTATTCAAAATGTGTCAGTGTCATTAAACAGAGAGGGTCTGACCCCGGCTGTCAGTTATACCTCCGCTATGCAGATATTCTGTTTCTCTCTCTCTCTCTTTCTTTCTCAGACTCCCCTTCTCCCATTCCCTGCCTTCCTCTCTTTCTTTCTCAGACTCCCCTTCTCCCATTCCCTGCCTTCCTCTCTTTCTTTCTCAGACTCCCCTTCTCCCATTCCCTGCCTTCCTCTCTTTCTTTCTCAGACTCCCTTTCTCCCATTCCCTGCCTTCCTCTCTATCTCTCATTCACTCCTTTCCTCTCTCGTTCTCCTTCACTCCCTCCCCCCCTCTCTCGCTTTCCTGCCTTCCTTCCCTCTCTTGCTCTCCTTCCCTCCTTCTCTCACTGTCCTCCCTCCCTCCCTCCCTCCCTCCCTCCCTCCCTCCCTCCCTCCCTCCCTCCCTCGGATAGGAGATAGAGCAGGAAGTGTGAGAAGCTCTGCGTGAATCCTGTTGCTCTGTTCAACACCCATTTCCTGTGTCGTCTACAGACACACTGGTGCTGCTCCACTGCCTGCCGGCAGCTCAATATAGAACTACTACACCACAAAAAAAATATTTTTAAAATTCCAGACAAAAAAATAAAATAACTTGACATACAAATTAATTTGTTAGAAATAGACGAATAGTGTTATCATTGTCATTGTATCACAGGCTGCATCACATCCGGCCCGTGATTGGTAGTCAACATAGGGCGGGGCACAATTGGCCCAGCGCCGTCCGTGTTTTGGCCGGGGTAGACCGTCATTGTAAATAATAATTTGTTCGTAACTGACTTGTCTAAGTTAAATAAAGTTTCAATAAAATGTAAAAAAAAAAAAAAAACTGTGTTTCATATGATGTGTCCACTGAGAAGTATTTAATGATAGAGTAATGAATGGTGAACATTTTCCATTCTATAATCTACACAATGACATCATATTAGAACAGCATGGGCTGGCTTTAATCTTCAGAGGCCTTTATCATCAGCTGGTTAGAGGAGCTCGCGTTCAGCCTCACAGCCAAAACGTATTGGGCTCCATTAACACAGTAAGAAACACCTTTTTGACACGATGAAATGTAATATTATCTCTCTCCTTTGCTTTCCAGCGCTCTTCAATTTACCAGGACAAGCACCTTGAGCTCCGGCACCGCGTCGACGCGAAACGCCGTGGAAGGCACGGCAGGGGGTTGCCGGTAGGCTGGGGGGAGACGGTGGGGGAGGTAAGGGGGGTTGGTAGGGGGTGTTTCTGTGGATTGTAAGATGTGTTGGTGTCCCAAGGACAAGTAGGGAATATCCATATTGTAATGAAAGGCGTGTACTAATTGTAGCTACACCTCTTTGTTTGAAAGTAATGAGTGGGGAACATGGGGGGGGGGGGGGGGGGGGGGGGTTCTCTAAGGATTAATTTGTAGTAAACTGAGAGAGGGGTAATTTATTTTATTTTACATAACCAAACTATAGAGGTGTCCCCCTCTTTGGAAAATAAAGTCTACATATATTGTTTTATGTGTTGCAAACATTGACATTACAATTTTAACAATATGTACAGACAGGACACTACAACCAGGAAATGATCAACAATAAGTACAGACAGGACACTACAACCAGGAAATGACTAACAATATGTACAGACAGTAAACTACAACCAGGAAATGATCAACAATAAGTACAGACAGGACACTACAACCAGGAAATGACTAACAATATGTGCAGACAGGACACTACAACCAGGACATTAATAACAATATGTACAGACAGTAAACTACAACCAGGAAATGAATAACAATGTGTACAGACAGGACACTACAACCAGGACATTAATAACAATATGTACAGACAGTAAACTACAAACAGGAAATGAATAACAATATGTACAGACAGTAAACTACAAACAGGAAATTAATAACAATATGTACAGAAAGTAAACTACAACCAGGAAATGACTAACAATATGTACAGACAGGACACTACAACCAGGAAATGACTAACAATATGTGCAGACAGGACACTACAACCAGGACATTAATAACAATATGTACAGACAGTAAACTACAACCAGGAAATGAATAACAATATGTACAGACAGTAAACTACAACCAGGAAATGAATAACAATGTGTGTGGTGTCTCTGAGACCTCCGCTGCCCTGAAACATCTTCATAATGACACACTGGAGCTCTCAGCTTCAATTAAAGTCTAGTATTTGCCCATGTGAATTAGATAATATAGACATTTGACATATGAAGACAATTACATTCATATCAGTGATTTCTACAGTGTATTGTGTAGTACTGTATATTCCCCTATAACAGTGATTTCCACAGTGTATTGCATAGTACTGTATATTCCCCTATAACAGTGATTTCCACAGTGTATTGTATAGTACTGTATATTCCCCTATAACAGTGATTTCCACAGTGTATTGTATAGTACTGTATATTCCCCTATAACAGTGATTTCCACAGTGTATTGTGTAGTACTTTATATTCCCCTATAACAGTGTATTGTGTAGTACTTTATATTCCCCTATAACAGTGATTTCCCCAGTGTATTGTGTAGTACTGTATATTCCCCTATAACAGTGATTTCTACAGTGTATTGTATAGTACTGTATATTCCCCTATAACAGTGATTTCTACAGTGTATTGTATAGTACTGTATATTCCCCTATAACAGTGATTTCCACAGTGTATTGCATAGTACTGTATATTCCCCTATAACAGTGATTTCCACAGTGTATTGTATAGTACTGTATATTCCCCTATAACAGTGGTTTCTACAGTGTATTGTGTAGTACTGCATATTCCTCTATAACAGTGATTTCTACAGTGTATTGTGTAGTACTGTTTAACTCCCTGTAACTGTGAAATATTAGACAATTTACCCCGAGTACGCCCCCCTAATGATGTTCATCTACATGAGATAAATTGCAACATTTTATACATTACAGGATAGCCATACATATTACATGCGTTATTAAAAATAATGAACATTGCACAACTCTATGTGATTTGTACACATTATAGGTATTATACTACTGTAATAAAGACTCAATGTAATCATGTATTTAATACCCTGCAACTGTTCACCAGCTTACGCACATCTGTGCAAAGAATGTGCAATTGTGTTATTTAGTTACCAAACAAAAATACATATTTTTTGTAGATCAGTAGATTGGGGGAAGTTGAGAAAGAAGGGGGAACGTTGAGCAACTCCCTTTGTTTAAGGAAACCATACACAAGCTTTATCAAGTGACCGAATATTTAGGACGAGGTCATCATTTCATGGAGTCTGTGAAGGAAGAAACTACATGGGAAAAGTGGTTAAGTCCAAAAAAAAAGATTTCACAGAGTCAAATGTATTGTGTTAGAGTTTTCTTGGTGTTTGTATCTAAACCAAAGCAGGTTATACGGGGTGGCAGGGTAGTCTAGTGGTTAGAGCAGGTAGCCTAGTGGTTAGAGCCAGGTAGCCTAGTGGTTAGAGCAGGTAGCCTAGTGGTTAGAACCAGGTAACCTAGTGGTTAGAGTCAGGTAGCCTAGTGGTTAGAGCCAGGTAGCCTAGTGGTTAGAGCAGGTAGCCTAGTGGTTAGAACCAGGTAGCCTAGTGGTTAGAGGCAGGTAGCCTAGTGGTTAGAGCAGGTAGCCTAGTGGTTAGAGCCAGGTAGCCTAGTGGTTAGAGCCAGGTAGCCTAGTGGTTAGAGCCAGGTAGCCTAGTGGTTAGAGCCAGGTAGCCTAGTGGTTAGAGCCAGGTAGCCTAGTGGTTAGAACCAGGTAGCCTAGTGGTTAGAGCAGGTAGCCTAGTGGTTAGAGCAGGTAGCCTAGTGGTTAGAACCAGGTAACCTAGTGGTTAGAGCCAGGTAGCCTAGTGGTTAGAGGCAGGTAGCCTAGTGGTTAGAACCAGGTAGCCTAGTGGTTAGAGCCAGGTAGCCTAGTGGTTAGAGCAGGTAGCCTAGTGGTTAGAGCAGGTAGCCTAGTGGTTAGAGCAGGTAGCCTAGTGGTTAGAACCAGGTAGCCTAGTGGTTAGAGCCAGGTAGCCTAGTGGTTAGAGCCAGGTAGCCTAGTGGTTAGAGCAGGTAGCCTAGTGGTTAGAGCAGGTAGCCTAGTGGTTAGAACCAGGTAACCTAGTGGTTAGAGAAGGTAACCTAGTGGTTAGAGCCAGGTAGCCTAGTGGTTAGAGCCAGGTAGCCTAGTGGTTAGAGCAGGTAGCCTAGTGGTTAGAGCAGGTAGCCTAGTGGTTAGAGCAGGTAACCTAGTGGTTAGAGCCAGGTAGCCTAGTGGTTAGAGCCAGGTAGCCTAGTGTTGAGAGCCAGGTAGCCTAGCGGTTAGAGCAGGTAGCCTAGTGGTTAGAGCAGGAAGCCTAGTGGTTAGAGCAGGTAGCCTAGTGGTTAGAGCAGGTAACCTAGTGGTTAGAGCCAGGTAGCCTAGTGGTTAGAGCCAGGTAGCCTAGTGTTGAGAGCCAGGTAGCCTAGCGGTTAGAGCAGGTAGCCTAGTGGTTAGAGCCAGGTAACCTAGTGGTTAGAGCCAGGTAGCCTAGTGGTTAGAGCCAGGTAGCCTAGTGGTTAGAGCCAGGTAACCTAGTGGTTAGAGCCATGTAACCTAGTGGTTAGAGCCAGGTAGCCTAGTGGTTAGAGCCAGGTAGCCTAGTGGTTAGAGCCAGGTAGCCTAGTGGTTAGAGCCAGGTAGGCTAGTGGTTAGAGCCAGGTAACCTAGTGGTTAGAGCCAGGTAACCTAGTGGTTAGAGCCAGGTAGCCTAGTGGTTAGAGCAGGTAGCCTAGTGGTTAGCGCAGGTAGCCTAGTGGTTAGAGCGTTGGAATAGTAACCGAAAGTGTTACAAGATCGAATCCCTGAGCTGACAAGGTAAAAATCTGCTGTTCTCCCCCTGAACAAGGCAGTTAACCCACTGTTCCTAGACCAGTTAACCCACCGTTCCTAGACCAGTTAACCCACTGTTCCTAGACCAGTTAACCCACTGTTCCTAGACCAGTTAACCCACTGTTCCTAGACCAGTTAACCCACTGTTCCTAGACCAGTTAACCCACCGTTCCTAGACCAGTTAACCCACTGTTCCTAGACCAGTTAACCCACCGTTCCTAGACCAGTTAACCCACTGTTCCTAGACCAGTGAACCCACTGTTCCTAGACCAGTTAACCCACTGTTCCTAGACCAGTTAACCCACTGTTCCTAGACCAGTTAACCCACTGTTCCTAGACCAGTTAACCCACTGTTCCAGTTAACCCACTGTTCCTAGACCAGTTAACCCACTGTTCCTAGACCAGTTAACCCACTGTTCCTAGACCAGTTAACCCACTGTTCCTAGACCAGTTAACCCACTGTTCCTAGACCAGTTAACCCACTGTTCCTAGACCAGTTAACCCACTGTTCCTAGACCAGTTAACCCACTGTTCCTAGACCAGTTAACCCACTGTTCCCAGGCCAGTTAACCCACTGTTCCTAGACCAGTTAACCCACTGTTCCTAGACCAGTTAACCCACTGTTCCTAGACCAGTTAACCCACTGTTCCTAGGCTGTCATTGAAAATAAGAATTTGTCCTTAACTGACTAGTTAAATAAAGGTACAATATTGAGAGCGGTCTATACATCAGTTGGAGTCTATATCAGCTTCAATATGAGGTCCTAAACCTGGCATGAAAGTGCCTCCTTGTAGCTGTGTGGACTAATACAGTCAAAATATTTTCCTTTGGTTAAGTTGAGCCAATGGCCATTGGGTAAGTTGAGCCAATGGCCATTGGGTAAGTTGAGCCAATGGCCATTGGGTAAGTTGAGCCAATGGCCATTGGGTAAGTTGAGCCAATGGCCATTAGTTAAGTTGAGCCAATGGCCATTGGTTAAGTTGAGCCAATGGCCATTGGTTAACCCGTGTGTTTTCTTAACGGTCAAAAATGACCTGCCCCTATGTTTAACAGCAGAGAAACCGCCCCTAAATAATATTTTTTCAACTTGAAATGTAACGACTTTTCCTAGAGTGATCCCAACATTAGAACAAGTGAAACATCGCCTTTGTTCATATTTCCATGAACGCTGTACACCACCAGGGTACAAAGGTCGTCTTAGGGTCAATTTTGACCCGGCAGTTATAAAATCATTTAAACACCACAAAGACACACACACACACACACACACACACACACACACACACACACACACACACACACACACACACACACACACACACACACACATGCACTGAGAAATTGAGATTGTGTGCTGCTGACTGAACTCAGACAAAACTAAAACTTCCTAGCATTTCCCCTCCACGACCCCTTCACGACCCCACACATGACTCTAGTTCACACACAAAATGAACAACATTTCAGACAAAATAAACATTTCTTGAAAGTATCGTTTACTAATGGGGAATGCAGTCAGAGGCTATAAAGGTGTTGCAGACGACAGTCCCCCCTTTGCTTAAGCCATGAGGGCGCTTTTCAGTGACCAACAAGTCGTAGATCAGGTTTTTTTCAAATGTTCAGGAGGTACAAGAGAACAATGATTTAGAAGAGGAGGAGGTATCTGAAGAAGAGGACGGTGAAGAATACAACCCAGAGCACGATGCATCATCTTCTGATGTAGAAGAAATCCCCCGAGCTGAAAGAGAGACATTTTTGTCAAAGAAAAGAAAAATGACATGGTCCTTGTCACCATATGACGACCAGGGCAGGATGGCAGCACAGAACCTTAATATAGAGTAGTCTGGTTATGTTTGGAGTAGTCTGGTTATATTTAAGTAGCCTAGCTATATTTAAGTAGCCTAGCTATATTTAGAGTAGTCTAGCTATATTCAGAGTAGTCTAGCTATATTTAGAGTAGCCTAGCTATATTCAGAGTAGTCTAGCTATATTTTGAGTAGCCTAGCTATATTCAGAGTAGTCTAGCTATATTTTGAGTAGCCTGGTTTTATTTAGAGTAGTCTAGCTAAAGGTAAAGAAACCAAGCTATATTTAGAGTAGCCTAGCTATAGTTAGAGTAGTCTAGCTATAGTTTAGAGTAGTCTAGATATATCTATATACAGTAGTTCAGCTATAGTTACAGTAGCCTTGCTATATTTAGCTGAACTACTCTAAATATAGCTAGACTACTCTAAATATATCTAGACTACTCTAAATATAGGTAGGCTACTCTAAATATAGCTGGACTACTCTAAATATAGCTAGACTACTCTAAATATAGCTAGGCTACTCTAAATATAGCTGGACTCTTCTAAATATAGCTAGACTACTCTAAATATAGCTAGGCTACTCTAAATATAGCTAGGCTACTCTAAATATAGCTAGACTACTCTAGATATAGCTAGACTACTCTAAATATAGCTAATCTACTCTAAATATAGCTAGACTACTCTAAATATAGCTAGACTACTCTAAATATAGCTAGGCTACTCTAAATGTAGCTAGGCTACTCTAAATATAGCTAGACTACACTAAATATAGCTAGGCTACTCTAAATATAGCTAGACTACTCTTGACTATAGCTGGACTACTCTAAATATAGCTAGACTACTCTGACTGTAGCTGGACTACTCTAAATATAGCTGGACTACTCTAAATATAGCTAGACTACTCTAACTATAGCTGGACTACTCTAAATATAGCTAGACTTCTCTGAATATAGCTAGGCTACAAATTATTATGTACCTATATAAAAAATTAAAATAATACTTGAAATGCTTTCGATTGAAATGTAACAAACAATTTTTATTATTTTATATACCTGTGGGGTAAGTTGTGCCAAGATACTTAAGCTGTGTTTTTAAAATGTTTATGATTACATACATTCTGATTATTTCCAGGAATACACAACATCCTGAAATATACGTAGATATCTTTGTTGGAAATAATATTTTATTTTCCTTAACGGAGTGATGTTGAATGTTACCCCACTCTCCGCAAGTATTTATCTGAAACTCAAAAATATTGCATTGACATCAATACCTGATTTACGTAAAGTCCACATTTTGGATTAGTTCCAAATGAGATCTGAAGTCGGAAACATGATTGTGAAACATGTATCATCTTTATTTTATATATTTATTTATATATATTCTCATGTTTCGCCTGATTGTTCCCGCGTATCTTATTTCCGAGTTTTAAACATATTTTCTCAGATTTTGTCTGGAACCAAAGCAAAACATTACTTTGACCGGATACACTATTCATTTTTTCCCATCACCATTCAAACTATTCCTAATTATATATTCTCATGTTTTCATTGGTGGTTTTTATAAATATTGTTTCTATATTAGCTCACCGCAGATTAAATGACCCATTTCTCTCTGGCCACATGACATAGCCTCATTAAAAGTCTCTCGGTTACGTAAACAGTTGAGTCAGAGGAAAGACATTATATTCCCTCGGTCAACACATCCAGAGCACTAATTTGTTGACCCTGCAAGTGGATGGGGGTCAGGAGTTGAAAGGGCAGCTGTGGCGGAATTATCTGTCCGTGTTCTGTCCGTGTTCTGTCCGTGTTCAGTCCGTGTTCTGTCCGTGTTCTGTCCGTGTTCTGTCCGTGTTCAGTCCGTGTTCTGTCCGTGTTCTGTCCGTGTACTGTCCGTGTTCTGTCCGTGTTCTGTCCGTGTACTGTCCGTGTTCTGTCCGTGTTCTGTCCGTGTACTGTCCGTGTTCTGTCCGTGTACTGTCCGTGTTCTGTCCGTGTTCTGTCCGTGTACTGTCCGTGTTCTGTCCGTGTTCTGTCCGTGTACTGTCCGTGTTCTGTCCGTGTTCTGTCCGTGTACTGTCTGTGTTCTGTCCGTGTTCTGTCCGTGTTCTGTCCGTGTACTGTCCGTGTACTGTCCGTGTACTGTCTGTGTTCTGTCCGTGTTCTGTCCGTGTTCTGTCCGTGTACTCGGGCCTCCAGCTCTGGTCTCACACTGCAGGATACAGTGTCTCACACTGCAGGATATGCAGGATACACTTCCCCTTTCCACAGGAGAGAGGAGTTCCTTCAAATAGAGTGGATATGGCTTGCTGACTAAATCGTCCCTTAATCCCCATGTTCTATCCAGTAAAAGTTTAAGAGTAAAAAACAACGCTTTACATTAGGGAGTCATATTCTTAGCCCAGTGTAGACTGTCTCTCCCCCAGGCAGCTTCGATTACTTTATCTTGACATGCAAAGACTATTTATCTTTCCTTTTCGTACAATCTATCTAATATTAAATCATCCGTACATCCCTCAAAACAACCAAGAAGTCCTGTGTTACCGTTTAAAACAACCAAAGGTCCCACTACTCCCTAAAAACAGGAAATGAAACACTATTCTGGCACAATTCAAGTAAATATTTAAATTAACAGTTCTGGTTCAGAGTAAATAGATGATAAACTGAAGATGTTTAAAAAAAATATATATTTTTTTTATAGCTGACCAATGATGTCAATAAGATCTGTAATTTCCACCTTGTCAATAGTGGATACAATTATGTGTTATTGTCCTGTATGTGCTACTATGTCTTGTTAGTGTCCTTTCTGAGATACAATGTCTTGTTAGTATCCTGTATGAGCTACAATGTCTTGTTAGTGTCCTGTATGAGCTACTATGTCTTGTTAGTGTTCTGTATGAGCTACTATGTCTTGTTAGTGTCCTGTATGTGCTACTATGTCTTGTTAGTGTCCTGTCTGTGATACAATGTCTTGTTAGTGTCCTGTATGAGCTACAGTGTCGTGGTAGTGTCCTGTCTGAGATACAATGTTTTGTTAGTGTCCTGTCTGAGATACAATGTCTTGTTAGTGTCCTGTATGAGCTACAGTGTCGTGGTAGTGTCCTGTCTGTGTACTGTCTGAGATACAATGTCTTGTTAGTGTCCTGTCTGAGCTACAATGTCGTGGTAGTGTCCTGTCTGTGTCCTGTCTGAGCTACAATGTCTTGTTAGTGTCCTGTCTGAGCTATAATGTCATGTTAGTGTCCTGTCTGTGTCCTGTCTGAGCTACAATGTCTTGTTAGTGTCCTGTCTGAGATACAATGTCTTGTTAGTGTCCTGTCTGAGCTACAATGTCATGTTAGTGTCCTGTCTGTGTCCTGTCTGAGCTACAATGTCTTGTTAGTGTCCTGTCTGAGATACAATGACTTGTTAGTGTCCTGTCTGAGCTACAATGTCTGTTAGTTTACTATCCGAGCTTCTTCATGGAGTGACCATCGTTTTTCACAGACGGCTGAACTTTCTGGCCTGAGTGACAGACCAGAGGCTATCAAACTTCCTAATGGTCGTTGTACTTCCAATGTAATTACCAGTTAATTACTTCCACATGTTAATAGAGATTTTAGCAGAAGAGCATATATATATATATATATTTATATATCATACAAGAGCTATTGTTACAGAGCCTGAAATAATTTCCATGTGATCGTTTTCAGCGGATATCAAAATCGGAATAATTATGCACTAATTAAGAAAAGTAGGGCCTGCTCCAGAAGTTAAGACTGCATTAATTTGAATGTTTTTACAGTTCTTTAATTGGGATAAGGGCAGTAAATTATGAGGTGGCTCCACACTCCATCAAGGCCTGCCTCCTCTAAACCCCAACTCAAGGTCAGACTAAGTTAGTCATTCATGAATGAAACCCTACTCCCTTTACAGTGCACTACATTTGAACAGGGCCTATGGGGTAGCACACTACAAAAGGCAAGAGGGTGCCATTAGGGACACATGCCATGTTAAAGTCAGCACAATTCCCTCTGCTCTCACAGCCACATCATTTGTATTGGTGATGTATAGAGCAGCATGTATAGGTGATGTATAGAGCAGCATGTATAGGTGATGTATAGAGCAGTATGTATAGGTGATGTATAGAGCAGTATGTATAGGTGATGTATAGGTGATGTATAGAGCAGCATGTATAGGTGATGTATAGAGCAGCATGTATAGGTGATGTATAGAGCAGCATGTATAGGTGATGTATAGAGCAGTATGTATAGGTGATGTATAGAGCAGTATGTATAGGTGATGTATTGGTGATGTATAGAGCAGCATGTATAGGTGATGTATAGAGCAGCATGTATAGGTGATGTATAGGTGATGTATAGAGCAGTATGTATAGGTGATGTATAGAGCAGCATGTATAGGTGATGTACAGAGCAGCATGTATAGGTGATGTATAGAGCAGCATGTATAGGTGATGTATAGAGCAGTATGTATAGGTGATGTATAGAGCAGCATGTATAGGTGATGTATAGGTGATGTATAGAGCAGCATGTATAGGTGATGTATAGGTGATGTATAGAGCAGTATGTATAGGTGATGTATAGAGCAGCATGTATAGGTGATGTACAGAGCAGCATGTATAGGTGATGTATAGAGCAGCATGTATAGGTGATGTATAGAGCAGTATGTATAGGTGATGTATAGAGCAGCATGTATAGGTGATGTATAGAGCAGTATGTATAGGTGATGTATAGGTGATGTATAGAGCAGCATGTATTGGTGATGTATAGAGCAGCATGTATAGGTGATGTATAGAGCAGTATGTATAGGTGATGTATAGGTGATGTATAGAGCAGTATGTATAGGTGATGTATAGAGCAGCATGTATAGGTGATGTACAGAGCAGCATGTATAGGTGATGTATAGAGCAGCATGTATAGGTGATGTATAGAGCAGTATGTATAGGTGATGTATAGAGCAGCATGTATAGGTGATGTATAGAGCAGCATGTATAGGTGATGTATAGGTGATGTATAGAGCAGTATGTATAGGTGATGTATAGAGCAGCATGTATAGGTGATGTACAGAGCAGCATGTATAGGTGATGTATAGGTGATGTATAGAGCAGTATGTATAGGTGATGTACAGAGCAGCATGTATAGGTGATGTATAGAGCAGCATGTATAGGTGATGTATAGAGCAGTATGTATAGGTGATGTATAGAGCAGCATGTATAGGTGATGTACAGAGCAGCATGTATAGGTGATGTATAGAGCAGCATGTATAGGTGATGTATAGAGCAGCATGTATAGGTGATGTATAGGTGATGTATAGAGCAGTATGTATAGGTGATGTATAGAGCAGCATGTATTGGTGATGTATAGAGCAGCATGTATTGGTGATGTATAGAGCAGCATGTATAGGTGATGTATAGAGTAGCATGTATAGGTGATGTACAGAGCAGCATGTATAGGTGATGTACAGAGCAGCATGTATAGGTGATGTATAGAGCAGCATGTATTGGTGATGTATAGAGCAGCATGTATAGGTGATGTATAGGTGATGTATAGAGCAGCATGTATAGGTGATGTACAGAGCAGCATGTATAGGTGATGTAACAGAGCAGCATGTATAGGTGATGTATAGAGCAGCATGTATAGGTGATGTAACAGAGTAGCATGTATAGGTGATGTACAGAGCAGCATGTATAGGTGATGTACAGAGCAGCATGTATAGGTGATGTATAGGTGATGTACAGAGCAGCATGTATTGGTGATGTACAGAGCAGCATGTATAGGTGATGTATAGGTGATGTACAGAGCAGCATGTATAGGTGATGTACAGAGTAGCATGTATAGGTGATGTACAGAGCAGCATGTATAGGTGATGTACAGAGCAGCATGTATAGGTGATGTATAGAGCAGCATGTATAGGTGATGTACAGAGCAGCATGTATAGGTGATGTATAGGTGATGTACAGAGCAGCATGTATAGGTGATGTACAGAGCAGTATGTATAGGTGATGTACAGAGCAGCATGTATAGGTGATGTACAGAGCAGCATGTATAGGTGATGTACAGAGCAGCATGTATTGGTGATGTACAGAGCAGCATGTATATGTGATGTATAGGTGATGTACAGAGCAGCATGTATTGGTGATGTATTGGTGATGTACAGAGCAGTATGTATAGGTGATGTACAGAGCAGTATGTATAGGTGATGTATTGGTGATGTACAGAGCAGTATGTATAGGTGATGTATAGAGCAGCATGTATTGGTGATGTACAGAGCAGTATGTATAGGTGATGTATAGAGCAGCATGTATAGGTGATGTATAGAGCAGCATGTATAGGTGATGTACAGAGCAGCATGTATAGGTGATGTAACAGAGCAGCATGTATAGGTGATGTACAGAGCAGCATGTATAGGTGATGTACAGAGCAGCATGTATAGGTGATGTATAGAGCAGCATGTATAGGTGATGTACAGAGCAGCATGTATAGGTGATGTATAGGTGATGTACAGAGCAGCATGTATAGGTGATGTATTGGTGATGTACAGAGCAGCATGTATAGGTGATGTACAGAGCAGCATGTATAGGTGATGTACAGAGCAGCATGTATTGGTGATGTACAGAGCAGCATGTATAGGTGATGTATAGGTGATGTACAGAGCAGCATGTATTGCTGATGTATTGGTGATGTACAGAGCAGTATGTATAGGTGATGTACAGAGCAGTATGTATAGGTGATGTATTGGTGATGTACAGAGCAGTATGTATAGGTGATGTATAGAGCAGCATGTATTGGTGATGTACAGAGCAGTATGTATAGGTGATGTATTGGTGATGTACAGAGCAGTATGTATAGGTGATGTATAGAGCAGCATGTATTGGTGATGTATTGGTGATGTACAGAGCAGTATGTATAGGTGATGTACAGAGCAGTATGTATAGGTGATGTATTGGTGATGTACAGAGCAGTATGTATAGGTGATGTATAGAGCAGCATGTATTGGTGATGTACAGAGCAGTATGTATAGGTGATGTATTGGTGATGTACAGAGCAGTATGTATAGGTGATGTATTGGTGATGTACAGAGCAGCATGTATAGGTGATGTATAGGTGATGTACAGAGCAGTATGTATAGGTGATGTATTGGTGATGTACAGAGCAGTATGTATAGGTGATGTATAGAGCAGCATGTATTGGTGATGTATTGGTGATGTACAGAGCAGCATGTATAGGTGATGTATAGGTGATGTACAGAGCAGCATGTATAGGTGATGTATAGAGCAGCATGTATAGGTGATGTACAGAGCAGTATGTATAGGTGATGTACAGAGCAGCATGTATAGGTGATGTACAGAGCAGCATGTATAGGTGATGTACAGAGCAGCATGTATAGGTGATGTACAGAGCAGCATGTATAGGTGATGTACAGAGCAGCATGTATAGGTGATGTACAGAGCAGTATGTATAGGTGATGTACAGAGCAGTATGTATAGGTGATGTATAGAGCAGCATGTATAGGTGATGTACAGAGCAGCATGTATAGGTGATGTACAGAGCAGCATGTATAGGTGATGTACAGAGCAGCATGTATAGGTGATGTATAGAGCAGCATGTATAGGTGATGTACAGAGCAGCATGTATAGGTGATGTATAGGTGATGTACAGAGCAGCATGTATAGGTGATGTACAGATCAGCATGTATAGGTGATGTACAGAGCAGCATGTATAGGTGATGTACAGAGCAGCATGTATAGGTGATGTATAGGTGATGTACAGAGCAGCATGTATAGGTGATGTACAGAGCAGCATGAATAGGTGATGTACAGAGCAGCATGTATAGGTGATGTATAGGTGATGTACAGAGCAGCATGTATAGGTGATGTATAGAGCAGCATGTATAGGTGATGTATAGAGCAGCATGTATAGGTGATGTACAGAGCAGCATGTATAGGTGATGTACAGAGCAGCATGTATAGGTGATGTACAGAGCAGCATGTATAGGTGATGTACAGAGCAGCATGTATTGGTGATGTACAGAGCAGCATGTATAGGTGATGTACAGAGCAGCATGTATAGGTGATGTATAGAGCAGCATGTATAGGTGATGTACAGAGCAGCATGTATAGGTGATGTATAGAGCAGCATGTATTGGTGATGTATTGGTGATGTACAGAGCAGCATGTATAGGTGATGTATAGAGCAGCATGTATAGGTGATGTATAGAGCAGTATGTATAGGTGATGTATTGGTGATGTACAGAGCAGCATGTATTGGTGATGTATAGAGCAGCATGTATAGGTGATGTATAGGTGATGTACAGAGCAGCATGTATAGGTGATGTATAGAGCAGCATGTATTGGTGATGTATAGGTGATGTACAGAGCAGCATGTATAGGTGATTTATAGAGCAGCATCTATAGGTGATGCATAGAGCAGCATGTATAGGTGATGTACAGAGCAGTATGTATTGGTGATGTACAGAGCAGCATGTATTGGTGATGTACAGAGCAGCATGTATTGGTGATGTATAGAGCAGCATGTATAGGTGATGTACAGAGCAGCATGTATAGGTGATGTACAGAGCAGCATGTATAGGTGATGTACAGAGCAGCATGTATAGGTGATGTATAGAGCAGCATGTATTGGTGATGTACAGAGCAGCATGTATAGGTGATGTACAGAGCAGCATGTATTGGTGATGTACAGAGCAGCATGTATAGGTGATGTACAGAGCAGCATGTATAGGTGATGTACAGAGCAGCATGTATAGGTGATGTACAGAGCAGCATGTATAGGTGATGTATAGGTGATGTATAGAGCAGCATGTATTGTGATGTACAGAGCAGCATGTATAGGTGATGTATTGGTGATGTATAGAGCAGCATGTATAGGTGATGTACAGAGCAGCATGTATTGGTGATGTACAGAGCAGTATGTATAGGAGATGTACAGAGCAGCATGTATAGGTGATGTACAGAGCAGCATGTATAGGTGATGTACAGAGCAGCATGTATAGGTGATGTATAGGTGATGTATAGAGCAGCATGTATTGGTGATGTACAGAGCAGCATGTATAGGTGATGTACAGAGCAGCATGTATAGGTGATGTACAGAGCAGCATGTATAGGTGATGTACAGAGCAGCATATATTGGTGATGTACAGAGCAGCATGTATTGGTGATGTACAGAGCAGCATGTATAGGTGATGTACAGAGCAGCATGTATAGGTGATGTATTGGTGATGTACAGAGCAGTATGTATAGGTGATGTATTGGTGATGTACAGAGCAGTATGTATAGGTGATGTACAGAGCAGTATGTATAGGTGATGTATTGGTGATGTACAGAGCAGTATGTATAGGTGATGTATAGGTGATGTACAGAGCAGTATGTATAGGTGATGTATTGGTGATGTACAGAGCAGTATGTATAGGTGATGTACAGAGCAGTATGTATAGGTGATGTATTGGTGATGTACAGAGCAGCATGTATAGGTGATGTATTGGTGATGTACAGAGCAGTATGTATAGGTGATGTATAGGTGATGTACAGAGCAGTATGTATAGGTGATGTATTGGTGATGTACAGAGCAGTATGTATAGGTGATGTACAGAGCAGTATGTATAGGTGATGTATTGGTGATGTACAGAGCAGCATGTATAGGTGATGTACAGAGCAGTATGTATAGGTGATGTATTGGTGATGTACAGAGCAGTATGTATAGGTGATGTACAGAGCAGCATGTATAGGTGATGTATAGGTGATGTACAGAGCAGTATGTATAGGTGATGTATTGGTGATGTACAGAGCAGCATGTATAGGTGATGTACAGAGCAGCATGTATAGGTGATGTATAGGTAATGTACAGAGCAGCATGTATAGGTGATGTATAGGTGATGTACAGAGCAGTATGTATAGGTGATGTACAGAGCAGTATGTATAGGTGATGTATTGGTGATGTACAGAGCAGTATGTATAGGTGATGTATAGGTGATGTACAGAGCAGTATGTATAGGTGATGTATTGGTGATGTACAGAGCAGCATGTATAGGTGATGTACAGAGCAGCATGTATAGGTGATGTATTGGTGATGTACAGAGCAGCATGTATAGGTGATGTATAGGTGATGTACAGAGCAGTATGTATAGGTGATGTATTGGTGATGTACAGAGCAGCATGTATAGGTGATGTATAGGTGATGTACAGAGCAGTATGTATAGGTGATGTATTGGTGATGTACAGAGCAGTATGTATAGGTGATGTATTGGTGATGTACAGAGCAGCATGTATAGGTGATGTACAGAGCAGCATGTATAGGTGATGTATTGGTGATGTACAGAGCAGCATGTATAGGTGATGTATAGAGCAGCATGTATAGGTGATGTACGTGCTTCTTCACCTGCATTGCTTGCTGTTTGGGGTTTTAGGCTGGGTTTCTGTACAGCACTTTGAGATATCAGCTGATGTACGAAGGGCTATATAAAATAAATTTGATTAAATTTGATTGATGTACAGAGCAGTATGTATAGGTGATGTATAGAGCAGCATGTATAGGTGATGTACAGAGCAGTATGTATAGGTGATGTACAGAGCAGCATGTATAGGTGATGTACAGAGCAGCATGTATAGGTGATGTACAGAGCAGCATGTATTGGTGATGTACAGAGCAGCATGTATAGGTGATGTACAGAGCAGCATGTATTGGTGATGTACAGAGCAGCATGTATAGGTGATGTACAGAGCAGCATGTATTGGTGATGTACAGAGCAGCATGTATAGGTGATGTACAGAGCAGCATGTATAGGTGATGTACAGAGCAGCATGTATAGGTGATGTACAGAGCAGCATGTATTGGTGATGTACAGAGCAGCATGTATAGGTGATGTACAGAGCAGCATGTATTGGTGATGTACAGAGCAGCATGTATAGGTGATGTACAGAGCAGCATGTATTGGTGATGTATTGGTGATGTACAGAGCAGCATGTATAGGTGATGTACAGAGTAGCATGTATAGGTGATGTATAGAGCAGCATGTATAGGTGATGTATAGAGCAGCATGTATAGGTGATGTACAGAGCAGCATGTATTGGTGATGTATAGAGCAGCATGTATAGGTGATGTATAGAGCAGCATGTATAGGTGATGTACAGAGCAGCATGTATAGGTGATGTATAGAGCAGCATGTATTGGTGATGTACAGAGCAGTATGTATAGGTGATGTACAGAGCAGCATGTATAGGTGATGTACAGAGTAGCATGTATAGGTGATGTACAGAGCAGCATGTATAGGTGATGTATAGAGCAGCATGTATAGGTGATGTATAGAGCAGCATGTATATGTGATGTATAGAGCAGCATGTATAGGTGATGTATAGAGCAGCATGTATAGGTGATGTATAGAGCAGCATGTATAGGTGATGTATAGAGCAGCATGTATTGGTGATGTACAGAGCAGTATGTATAGGTGATGTACAGAGTAGCATGTATAGGTGATGTACAGAGCAGCATGTATAGGTGATGTATAGAGCAGCATGTATAGGTGATGTGTAGAGCAGCATGTATAGGTGATGTATTGGTGATGTATAGAGCAGCATGTATAGGTGATGTATAGAGCAGCATGTATAGGTGATGTATAGAGCAGCATGTATAGGTGATGTATAGAGCAGCATGTATAGGTGATGTATAGAGCAGCATGTATAGGTGATGTATAGAGCAGCATGTATAGGTGATGTATAGGTGATGTATAGAGCAGCATGTATTGGTGATGTACAGAGCAGCATGTATAGGTGATGTACAGAGCAGCATGTATAGGTGATGTACAGAGTAGCATGTATAGGTGATGTATAGAGCAGCATGTATAGGTGATGTATAGAGCAGCATGTATAGGTGATGTACAGAGCAGCATGTATTGGTGATGTATTGGTGATGTACAGAGCAGCATGTATAGGTGATGTATAGAGCAGCATGTATAGGTGATGTATAGAGCAGCATGTATAGGTGATGTACAGAGCAGCATGTATAGGTGATGTATTGGTGATGTACAGAGCAGCATGTATAGGTGATGTATAGGTGATGTACAGAGCAGCATGTATAGGTGATGTATAGAGTAGCATGTATAGGTGATGTACAGAGTAGCATGTATAGGTGATGTACAGAGCAGCATGTATAGGTGATGTATAGAGCAGCATGTATAGGTGATGTACAGAGCAGCATGTATTGGTGATGTACAGAGCAGCATGTATAGGTGATGTACAGAGCAGCATGTATAGGTGATGTATAGAGCAGCATGTATTGGTGATGTACAGAGCAGCATGTATTGGTGATGTACAGAGCAGCATGTATTGGTGATGTACAGAGCAGCATGTATAGGTGATGTACAGAGCAGCATGTATAGGTGATGTATAGAGCAGCATGTATTGGTGATGTATTGGTGATGTACAGAGCAGCATGTATAGGTGATGTACAGAGCAGCATGTATTGGTGATGTACAGAGCAGCATGTATAGGTGATGTACAGAGCAGTATGTATAGGTGATGTACAGAGCAGTATGTATAGGTGATGTACAGAGCAGTATGTATAGGTGATGTACAGAGCAGCATGTATTGGTGATGTACAGAGCAGCATGTATTGGTGATGTACAGAGCAGCATGTATTGGTGATGTACAGAGCAGCATGTATAGGTGATGTACAGAGCAGCATGTATTGGTGATGTATAGGTGATGTACAGAGCAGTATGTATAGGTGATGTATAGGTGATGTACAGAGCAGCATGTATTGGTGATGTATAGAGCAGCATGTATAGGTGATGTATAGAGCAGCATGTATAGGTGATGTATAGAGCAGCATGTATTGGTGATGTACAGAGCAGCATGTATAGGTGATGTACAGAGCAACATGTATTGGTGATGTACAGAGCAGCATGTATTGGTGATGTACAGAGCAGCATGTATAGGTGATGTATTGGTGATGTATAGAGCAGCATGTATTGGTGATGTACAGAGCAGCATGTATAGGTGATGTACAGAGCAACATGTATTGGTGATGTACAGAGCAGCATGTATAGGTGATGTACAGAGCAACATGTATTGGTGATGTACAGAGCAGCATGTATAGGTGATATATAGAGCAGCATGTATAGGTGATGTATAGAGCAGCATGTATAGGTGATGTATAGAGCAGCATGTATAGGTGATGTATAGAGCAGCATGTATAGGTGATGTATAGAGCAGCATGTATAGGTGATGTATTGGTGATGTATAGGTGATGTATAGAGCAGCATGTATAGGTGATGTATAGAGCAGCATGTATAGGTGATGTATAGGTGATGTATAGAGCAGCATGTATTGGTGATGTACAGAGCAGCATGTATAGGTGATGTACAGAGCAGCATGTATAGGTGATGTACAGAGTAGCATGTATAGGTGATGTATAGAGCAGCATGTATAGGTGATGTATAGAGCAGCATGTATAGGTGATGTACAGAGCAGCATGTATTGGTGATGTATTGGTGATGTACAGAGCAGCATGTATAGGTGATGTATAGAGCAGCATGTATAGGTGATGTATAGAGCAGCATGTATAGGTGATGTACAGAGCAGCATGTATAGGTGATGTATTGGTGATGTACAGAGCAGCATGTATAGGTGATGTATAGGTGATGTACAGAGCAGCATGTATAGGTGATGTATAGAGTAGCATGTATAGGTGATGTACAGAGTAGCATGTATAGGTGATGTACAGAGCAGCATGTATAGGTGATGTATAGAGCAGCATGTATAGGTGATGTACAGAGCAGCATGTATTGGTGATGTACAGAGCAGCATGTATAGGTGATGTACAGAGCAGCATGTATAGGTGATGTATAGAGCAGCATGTATTGGTGATGTACAGAGCAGCATGTATTGGTGATGTACAGAGCAGCATGTATTGGTGATGTACAGAGCAGCATGTATAGGTGATGTACAGAGCAGCATGTATAGGTGATGTATAGAGCAGCATGTATTGGTGATGTATTGGTGATGTACAGAGCAGCATGTATAGGTGATGTACAGAGCAGCATGTATTGGTGATGTACAGAGCAGCATGTATAGGTGATGTACAGAGCAGTATGTATAGGTGATGTACAGAGCAGTATGTATAGGTGATGTACAGAGCAGTATGTATAGGTGATGTACAGAGCAGCATGTATTGGTGATGTACAGAGCAGCATGTATTGGTGATGTACAGAGCAGCATGTATTGGTGATGTACAGAGCAGCATGTATAGGTGATGTACAGAGCAGCATGTATTGGTGATGTATAGGTGATGTACAGAGCAGTATGTATAGGTGATGTATAGGTGATGTACAGAGCAGCATGTATTGGTGATGTATAGAGCAGCATGTATAGGTGATGTATAGAGCAGCATGTATAGGTGATGTATAGAGCAGCATGTATTGGTGATGTACAGAGCAGCATGTATAGGTGATGTACAGAGCAACATGTATTGGTGATGTACAGAGCAGCATGTATTGGTGATGTACAGAGCAGCATGTATAGGTGATGTATTGGTGATGTATAGAGCAGCATGTATTGGTGATGTACAGAGCAGCATGTATAGGTGATGTACAGAGCAACATGTATTGGTGATGTACAGAGCAGCATGTATAGGTGATGTACAGAGCAACATGTATTGGTGATGTACAGAGCAGCATGTATAGGTGATATATAGAGCAGCATGTATAGGTGATGTATAGAGCAGCATGTATAGGTGATGTATAGAGCAGCATGTATAGGTGATGTATAGAGCAGCATGTATAGGTGATGTATAGAGCAGCATGTATAGGTGATGTATTGGTGATGTATAGGTGATGTATAGAGCAGCATGTATAGGTGATGTATAGAGCAGCATGTATAGGTGATGTATAGGTGATGTATAGAGCAGCATGTATTGTCTCATCTTCAGTTATTCATTGTTTTACTGGTAAATAAAAAAAACAATTAGATTCAAAGGTGTATTTTGAAAGAGTGACTTTGCACACTGCAATAACATGACTCTACCTGACATTTTGAAAAGCAACTTTTCTCAGTGTGCTAATCTTACTGCCGATCCTGCAGAAACTGCAGTCATGTTGCTATTTAAGACTAGTTTTAGCACTTTAATAATACGCATGTTTGATTCAATTAATAGATCCTGGTATGAATTTTATAGAATCAATACATCAAGTAAGAGTTTTGTCTTGCTACTTCAACGTGTTGAGTTGCTGAGACCTGGATTAAACCTATAGTTGAGTTGCTGAGACCTGGGTTAAACCTATAGTTGAGTTGCTGAGACCTGGGTTAAACCTATAGTTGAGTTGCTGAGACCTGGGTTAAACCTATAGTTGAGTTGCTGAGACCTGGGTTAAACCTATAGTTGAGTTGCTGAGACCTGGGTTAAACCTATAGTTGAGTTGCTGAGACCTGGGTTAAACCTATAGTTGAGTTGCTGAGACCTGGGTTAAACCTATAGTTGAGTTGCTGAGACCTGGGTTAAACCTATAGTTGAGTTGCTGAGACCTGGGTTAAACCTATAGTTGAGTTGCTGAGACCTCGGTTAAACCTATAGTTGAGTTGCTGAGACCTGGGTTAAACCTATAGTTGAGTTGCTGAGACCTGGGTTAAACCTATAGTTGAGTTGCTGAGACCTGGGTTAAACCTATAGTTGAGTTGCTGAGACCTGGGTTAAACCTATAGTTGAGTTGCTGAGACCTGGGTTAAACCTATAGTTGAGTTGCTGAGACCTGGGTTAAACCTATAGTTGAGTTGCTGAGACCTGGGTTAAACCTATAGTTGAGTTGCTGAGACCTCGGTTAAACCTATAGTTGAGTTGCTGAGACCTGGGTTAAACCTATAGTTGAGTTGCTGAGACCTGGGTTAAACCTATAGTTGAGTTGCTGAGACCTGGGTTAAACCTATAGTTGAGTTGCTGAGACCTGGGTTAAACCTATAGTTGAGTTGCTGAGACCTGGGTTAAACCTATAGTTGAGTTGCTGAGACCTGGGTTAAACCTATAGTTGAGTTGCTGAGACCTGGGTTAAACCTATAGTTGAGTTGCTGAGACCTGGGTTAAACCTATAGTTGAGTTGCTGAGACCTGGGTTAAACCTATAGTTGAGTTGCTGAGAAAGATACACACACACACGATGCACACTTCCTTTTCATTCAGAGGATAAATGCAGTGGACCACTGAACATGATTAGAGCACCTGCTGTTCGGGATAAAGAGACAGTTGCTTGGCGAAATAGACAAATCGTTAGACACCTACCAAGACATTTGTCAGGCAAAGCTTTTTTTTTCCCCCCATCTCACATGCTTGCATTGGCCCCTCATCATATTCTTTTGAATTATTTTAGACGTTTTGGTAAATGACGTAAAGCGCTCTTAATTTTTTTATTTCTGCCAGGAGAACGATTAGGTCATTAGCAATAACAAATGGCCAGGGTTGCACCATATGCCCGTTGTAGATTGTCAACCTTTCACATTATTTCTGACTCGCCAAACAAATTGTCCAGGTTTGGCTCGGATCCATTTTCCCATGGCGGGAACACTGCAAACAATCGTCTTCTCATAGTCGGTACTTATCCGTCTCCATTTCTCCCTGCTCCGGGTCCCTTACTACAGGATCTCATTAGAACCTACTAGTTCTAGTGCATTCCCTCATTACCTTTACATGATTCCCCTTCCTGTCCCTTCCCTACCACAGCGAGATTCACACCGGACCAGACACCAGGCAGCACTTGAGATTACATTTCTGCCTCTTGAAACCTGTCAAATCACACAGTTAGGAGGCGATTGTGCTCTCGGGGAGTGAGTGGAGAGGATAGGAGGCATAGAAGGGATAGCAAGAAAACTGTATTTCCAAGCTGATAAATGAGCTCTTTCCCAACTGCATATGGTATGTGTTTTAAACTGGCTCCCTCTGGTCCTCACACCGGAGATTCATCCTTCATGATGAGTAGAAGACCTTCTCCCTCATGTGGGGGTTGTGTGTTGAAAGGAAGCTGAAAGTAAAGGCCCACACGTTGGGGTCCATGCATCGGATACAGCCGCATCTGTGGTTCATTACTGTTACCAACCCTGCTTCAGCAGCAGTCATTACTGGTACCAACCCTCCATCAGCAGCAGTCATTACTGTTACCACCAACCCTCCATCAGCAGCAGTCATTACTGGTACCACCAACCCTGCTTCAGCTGCAGTCATTACTGATACCACCAACCCTCCTTCAGCAGCAGTCATTACTGATACCAACCCTCCTTCAGCAGCAGTCATTACTGATACCACCAACCCTCCTTCAGCAGCAGTCATTACTGATACCAACCCTCCTTCAGCAGCAGTCATTACTGATACCAACCCTCCATCAGCAGCAGTCATTACTGGTACCACCAACCCTGCTTCAGCTGAAGTCATTACTGATACCACCAACCCTCCTTCAGCAGCAGTCATTACTGATACCAACCCTCCATCAGCAGCAGTCATTACTGTTACCACCAACCCTCCATCAGCAGCAGTCATTACTGGTACCACCAACCCTCCTTCAGCAGCAGTCATTACTGGTACCACCAACCCTCCTTCAGCAGCAGTCATTACTGATACCACCAACCCTCCTTCAGCAGCAGTCATTACTGGTACCACCAACCCTCCTTCAGCAGCAGTCATTGCTGATACCAACCCTCCTTCAGCAGCAGTCATTACTGATACCACCAACCCTCCTTCAGCAGCAGTCATGACTGATACCACCAACCCTCCTTCAGCAGCAGTTATTACTGGTACCAACCCTCCTTCAGCAGCAGTCATTACTGGTACCAACCCTCCTTCAGCAGCAGTCATTACTGATACCACCAACCCTCCTTCAGCAGCAGTCATTACTGGTACCAACCCTCCTTCAGCAGCAGTCATTACTGATACCACCAACCCTCCTTCAGCAGCAGTCATTACTGATACCACCAACCCTCCTTCAGCAGCAGTCATTACTGATACCAACCCTCCTTCAGCAGCAGTCATTACTGATACCACCAACCCTCCTTCAGCAGCAGTCATTACTGGTACCACCAACCCTCCTTCAGCAGCAGTCATTACTGATACCACCAACCCTCCTTCAGCAGCAGTCATGACTGATACCACCAACCCTCCTTCAGCAGCAGTCATTACTGATACCAACCCTCCTTCAGCAGCAGTCATTACTGATACCAACCCTCCATCAGCAGCAGTCATTACTGGTACCACCAACCCTGCTTCAGCTGAAGTCATTACTGATACCACCAACCCTCCTTCAGCAGCAGTCATTACTGATACCAACCCTCCATCAGCAGCAGTCATTACTGTTACCACCAACCCTCCATCAGCAGCAGTCATTACTGGTACCACCAACCCTCCTTCAGCAGCAGTCATTACTGGTACCACCAACCCTCCTTCAGCAGCAGTCATTACTGATACCACCAACCCTCCTTCAGCAGCAGTCATTACTGGTACCACCAACCCTCCTTCAGCAGCAGTCATTGCTGATACCAACCCTCCTTCAGCAGCAGTCATTACTGATACCACCAACCCTCCTTCAGCAGCAGTCATGACTGATACCACCAACCCTCCTTCAGCAGCAGTTATTACTGGTACCAACCCTCCTTCAGCAGCAGTCATTACTGGTACCAACCCTCCTTCAGCAGCAGTCATTACTGATACCACCAACCCTCCTTCAGCAGCAGTCATTACTGGTACCAACCCTCCTTCAGCAGCAGTCATTACTGATACCACCAACCCTCCTTCAGCAGCAGTCATTACTGATACCACCAACCCTCCTTCAGCAGCAGTCATTACTGATACCAACCCTCCTTCAGCAGCAGTCATTACTGATACCACCAACCCTCCTTCAGCAGCAGTCATTACTGGTACCACCAACCCTCCTTCAGCAGCAGTCATTACTGATACCACCAACCCTCCTTCAGCAGCAGTCATGACTGATACCACCAACCCTCCTTCAGCAGCAGTCATTACTGATACCAACCCTCCTTCAGCAGCAGTCATTACTGATACCAACCCTCCATCAGCAGCAGTCATTACTGGTACCACCAACCCTGCTTCAGCTGAAGTCATTACTGATACCACCAACCCTCCTTCAGCAGCAGTCATTACTGATACCAACCCTCCATCAGCAGCAGTCATTACTGTTACCACCAACCCTCCATCAGCAGCAGTCATTACTGGTACCACCAACCCTCCTTCAGCAGCAGTCATTACTGGTACCACCAACCCTCCTTCAGCAGCAGTCATTACTGATACCACCAACCCTCCTTCAGCAGCAGTCATTACTGGTACCACCAACCCTCCTTCAGCAGCAGTCATTGCTGATACCAACCCTCCTTCAGCAGCAGTCATTACTGATACCACCAACCCTCCTTCAGCAGCAGTCATGACTGATACCACCAACCCTCCTTCAGCAGCAGTTATTACTGGTACCAACCCTCCTTCAGCAGCAGTCATTACTGGTACCAACCCTCCTTCAGCAGCAGTCATTACTGATACCACCAACCCTCCTTCAGCAGCAGTCATTACTGGTACCAACCCTCCTTCAGCAGCAGTCATTACTGATACCACCAACCCTCCTTCAGCAGCAGTCATTACTGATACCAACCCTCCTTCAGCAGCAGTCATTACTGATACCACCAACCCTCCTTCAGCAGCAGTCATTACTGGTACCACCAACCCTCCTTCAGCAGCAGTCATTACTGATACCACCAACCCTCCTTCAGCAGCAGTCATGACTGATACCACCAACCCTCCTTCAGCAGCAGTCATTACTGGTACCACCAACCCTCCTTCAGCAGCAGTCATTACTGATACCAACCCTCCTTCAGCAGCAGTCATTACTGATACCACCAACCCTCCTTCAGCAGCAGTCATTACTGGTACCAACCCTCCTTCAGCAGCAGTCATTACTGATACCACCAACCCTCCTTCAGCAGCAGTCATTACTGATACCAACCCTCCTTCAGCAGCAGTCATTACTGGTTCCACCAACCCTCCTTCAGCAGCAGTCATTACTGATACCAACCCTCCTTCAGCAGCAGTCATTACTGGTACCACCAACCCTCCTTCAGCAGCAGTCATTACTGATACCAACCCTCCTTCAGCAGCAGTCATTACTGATACCAACCCTCCTTCAGCAGCAGTCATTACTGATACCAACCCTCCTTCATCAGCAGTCATTACTGGTACCACCAACCCTCCTTCAGCAGCAGTCATTACTGATACCAACCCTCCTTCAGCAGCAGTCATTACTGATACCAACCCTCCTTCAGCAGCAGTCATTACTGATACCAACCCTCCTTCAGCAGCAGTCATTACAGGTACCACCAACCCTCCTTCAGCAGCAGTCATTACTGATACCACCAACCCTCCTTCAGCAGCATTCATTACTGATACCAACCCTCCTTCATCAGCAGTCATTACTGGTACCACCAACCCTCCTTCAGCAGCAGTCATTACTGATACCAACCCTCCTTCAGCAGCAGTCATTACTGATACCAACCCTCCTTCAGCAGCAGTCATTACTGATACCAACCCTCCTTCAGCAGCAGTCATTACTGATACCAACCCTCCTTCAGCAGCAGTCATTACTGATACCAACCCTCCTTCAGCAGCAGTCATTACTGGTACCACCAACCCTCCTTCAGCAGCATTCATTACTGATACCACCAACCCTCCTTCAGCAGCAGTCATTACTGGTACCAACCCTCCTTCAGCAGCAGTCATTACTGATACCACCAACCCTCCTTCAGCAGCAGTCATTACTGATACCAACCCTCCTTCAGCAGCAGTCATTACTGGTTCCACCAACCCTCCTTCAGCAGCAGTCATTACTGATACCAACCCTCCTTCAGCAGCAGTCATTACTGGTACCACCAACCCTCCTTCAGCAGCAGTCATTACTGATACCAACCCTCCTTCAGCAGCAGTCATTACTGATACCAACCCTCCTTCAGCAGCAGTCATTACTGATACCAACCCTCCTTCATCAGCAGTCATTACTGGTACCACCAACCCTCCTTCAGCAGCAGTCATTACTGATACCAACCCTCCTTCAGCAGCAGTCATTACTGATACCAACCCTCCTTCAGCAGCAGTCATTACTGATACCAACCCTCCTTCAGCAGCAGTCATTACTGGTACCACCAACCCTCCTTCAGCAGCAGTCATTACTGATACCACCAACCCTCCTTCAGCAGCATTCATTACTGATACCAACCCTCCTTCATCAGCAGTCATTACTGGTACCACCAACCCTCCTTCAGCAGCAGTCATTACTGATACCAACCCTCCTTCAGCAGCAGTCATTACTGATACCAACCCTCCTTCAGCAGCAGTCATTACTGATACCAACCCTCCTTCAGCAGCAGTCATTACTGATACCAACCCTCCTTCAGCAGCAGTCATTACTGATACCAACCCTCCTTCATCAGCAGTCATTACTGGTACCACCAACCCTCCTTCAGCAGCAGTCATTACTGATACCACCAACCCTCCTTCAGCAGCAGTCATTACTGATACCAACCCTCCTTCAGCAGCAGTCATTACTGGTACCACCAACCCTCCTTCAGCAGCAGTCATTACTGATACCAACCCTCCTTCAGCAGCAGTCATTACTGATACCACCAACCCTCCTTCAGCAGCAGTCATTACTGGTACCAACCCTCCTTCAGCAGCAGTCATTACTGGTACCACCAACCCTCCTTCAGCAGCAGTCATTACTGTTACCAACCCTCCTTCAGCAGCAGTCATTACTGATACCAACCCTCCTTCAGCAGCAGTCATTACTGATACCAACCCTCCTTCAGCAGCAGTCATTACTGGTACCAACCCTCCTTCAGCAGCAGTCATTACTGATACCAACCCTCCTTCAGCAGCAGTCATTACTGTTACCAACCCTCCTTCAGCAGCAGTCATTACTGATACCAACCCTCCTTCAGCAGCAGTCATTACTGGTACCACCAACCCTCCTTCAGCAGCAGTCATTACTGGTACCAACCCTCCTTCAGCAGCAGTCATTACTGTTACCAACCCTCCTTCAGCAGCAGTCATTACTGGTACCACCAACCCTCCTTCAGCAGCAGTCATTACTGATACCAACCCTCCTTCAGCAGCAGTCATTACTGGTACCACCAACCCTCCTTCAGCAGCAGTCATTACTGATACCAACCCTCCTTCAGCTGCACGCATTAATGATACCAACCCTCCTTCAGCAGCAGTCATTACTGATACCACCAACCCTCCTTCAGCAGCAGTCATTACTGGTACCACCAACCCTCCTTCAGCAGCAGTCATTACTGGTACCAACCCTCCTTCAGCAGCAGTCATTACTGATACCAACCCTCCTTCAGCAGCAGTCATTACTGATACCAACCCTCCTTCATCAGCAGTCATTACTGGTACCACCAACCCTCCTTCAGCAGCAGTCATTAATGATACCAACCCTCCTTCAGCATCAGTCATTACTGATACCAACCCTCCTTCATCAGCAGTCATTACTGGTACCACCAACCCTCCTTCAGCAGCAGTCATTAATGATACCAACCCTCATTCAGCAGCAGTCATTACTGATACCAACCCGCCTTCAGCAGCAGTCATTACTGGTACCAACCCTCCATCAGCAGCAGTCATTACTGTTACCAACCCTCCTTCAACAGCAGTCATTACTGATACCAACCCTCCATCAGCAGCAGTCATTAATATTACCAACCCTCCTTCAGCAGCAGTCATTACTGATACCAACCCTCCTTCAGCAGCAGTCATTACTGATACCAACCCTCCTTCAGCAGCAGTCATTACTGATACCAACCCTCCTTCAGCAGCAGTCATTACTGACACCACCAACCCTCCTTCAGCAGCAGTCATTACTGATACCAACCCTCCTTCAGCAGCAGTCATTATTGATACCAACCCTCCTTCAGCAGCAGTCATTACTGATACCACCAACCCTCCTTCAGCAGCAGTCATTACTGATACCACCAACCCTCCTTCAGCAGCAGTCATTCATATTACCAACCCTCCTTCAGCAGCAGTCATTACTGGTACCAACCCTGCTTCAGCAGCAGTCATTACTGATACCAACCCTGCTTCAGCAGCAGTCATTACTGATACCACCAACCCTCCTTCAGCAGCAGTCATTACTGATACCACCAACCCTCCTTCAGCAGCAGTCATTACTGATACCAACCCTGCTTCAGCAGCAGTCATTACTGATACCAACCCTGCTTCAGCAGCAGTCATTACTGTTACCAACCCTGCTTCAGCAGCAGTCATTACTTATACCAACCCTGCTTCAGCAGCAGTCATTACTGGTACCACCAACCCTCCTTCAGCAGCAGTCATTACTGGTACCAACCCTCCATCAGCAGCAGTCATTACTGGTACCACCAACCCTCCTTCAGCAACAGTCATTACTGTTACCAACCCTCCTTCAGCAGCAGTCATTACTGGTACCAACCCTCCATCAGCAGCAGTCATTAATATTACCAACCCTCCTTCATCAGCAGTCACTACTGATACCAACCCTCCTTCAGCAGCAGTCACTACTGATACCAACCCTCCTTCAGCAGCAGTCATTACTGGTACCACCAACCCTCCATCAGTAGCAGTCATTACTGGTACCAACCCTCCTTCAGCAGCAGTCATTACTGATACCAACCCTCCTTCAGCAGCAGTCATTACTGGTACCACCAACCCTCCTTCAGCAGCAGTCATTACTGGTACCAACCCTCCTTCAGCTGCAGTCACTACTGATACCAACCCTCCTTCAGCAGCAGATATTACTGATACCAACCCTCCTTCAGCAGCAGTCATTACTGGTACCACCAACCCTCCGTCAGTAGCAGTCATTACTGGTACCAACCCTCCTTAAGCAGCAGTCATTTCTGATACCACCAACCCTCCTTCAGCAGCAGTCATTACTGGTACCACCAACCCTCCTTCAGCAGCAGTCATTACTGATACCAACCCTCCTTCAGCAGCAGTCATTACTGGTACCACCAACCCTCCTTCAGCAGCAGTCATTACTGGTACCACCAACCATCCTTCAGCAGCAGTCATTACTGGTACCAACCCTCCTTCAGCAGCAGTCATTATTGATACCACCAACCCACCTTCATCAGCAGTCATTACTGATACCAACCCTCCTTCATCATCAGTCATTACTGATACCACCAACCCTCCTTCAGCAGCAGTCATTACTGGTACCAACCCGCCTTCAGCAGCAGTCATTACTGATACCACCAACCCTCCTTCAGCAGCAGTCATTACTGGTACCAACCCTCCTTCAGCAGCAGTCATTATTGATACCACCAACCCACCTTCATCAGCAGTCATTACTGATACCAACCCTCCTTCATCAGCAGTCATTACTGATACCAACCCTCCTTCATCAGCAGTCATTACTGATACCAACCCTTCTTCAGCAGCAGTCATTACTGACCCCAACCCTCCTTCAGCAGCAGTCATTACTGATACCACCAACCCTCCTTCAGCAGCAGTCATTACTGATACCAACCCTCCTTCAGCAGCAGTTATTACTGGTACCAACCCTCCTTCAGCAGCAGTCATGACTGATACCACCAACCCTCCTTCAGCAGCAGTCATTACTGGTACCACCAACCCTCCTTCAGCAGCAGTCATTACTGATACCAACCCTCCTTCAGCAGCAGTCATTACTGGTACCACCAACCCTCCTTCAGCAGCAGTCATTACTGGTACCAACCCTCCTTCAGCAGCAGTCATTACTGGTACCACCAACCCTCCTTCAGCAACAGTCATTACTGGTACCACCAACCCTCCTTCAGCAGCAGTCATTACTGATACCAACCCTCCTTCAGCAGCAGTCATTACTGATACCAACCCTCCTTCAGCAGCAGTCATTACTGATACCAACCCTCCTTCAGCAGCAGTCATTACTGATACCAACCCTCCTTCAGCAGCAGTCATTACTGATACCAACCCTCCTTCAGCAGCAGTCATTACTGATACCAACCCTCCTTCAGCAGCAGTCATTACTGATACCAACCCTCCTTCAGCAGCAGTCATTTCTGATACCAACCCTCCTTCAGCAGCAGTCATTACTGAAACCAACCCTCTTTCAGCAGCAGTCATTACTGGCACCAACCCTCCTTCAGCAGCAGTCATTACTGATACCAACCCTCCTTCAGCAGCAGTCATTACTGGTACCAACCCTCCTTCAGCAGCAGTCATTACTGGTACCAACCCTCCTTCAGCAGCAGTCATTACTGGTACCAACCCTCCTTCAGCAGCAGTCATTACTGTTACCACCAACCCTCCTTCAGCAGCAGTCATTACTGATACCAACCCTCCTTCAGCAGCAGTCATTACTGGTACCAACCCTCCTTCAGCAGCCTTTCCGTGAGCCATCCTCTACGTGGAACAGTTGACGTATGCAACCTTGTAACATGCAGAATGGTATAACAGTATGGCATGAATCATTAGCTATTTCCCCCTTAGCATGTCCCTGAAGACTCATTATGTGTCTGGTCAAAACAAAGTGGATTGACTGCCTGGCTGTTTCGGGTTTGTTTTCACGTGTCACGCAGGGCAGCATTACCTAAAGCAAAGTCGCCTCAAACGTTTTCTACATTAATTGCATCATAAGAATAAATGGTCTTTTGAATTTGAGGAATTCTGTTGGATTAGAGGTTATATTTCCTGACTATAGGATGTAGTTAACCGTCTGTGTTCCTGGGTACACTTACAAGTACCTCTGTGTCACTAGCTGACCTTGACAGTGACCTTAAACCATGTAACAAGAACTATCACAGTATAGTAATTACAATATAGGCCATTAGTTCAGCCTACCTTTGTACCATATGGTAAGACCAGAGGATATGAGAGGATGGCTTCACAGCTTCCATGGAAAGCCTCCTGACTCTCTTGACAGAAGGGGGGTGGGGTGTTGAGGAGTGGAGTGGAGTGGAGGGGGGGGGGGGGGGGCTATGTCATGGGACTGCATGGTCGTATCCAAAATGGCACCCTATTCCTTATAGAGTGCGCTACTTTCGACCAGAGACATATGCACTATATAAGGGAGCCATTTCAGACACAGTCCATGACCCAGAAAGTATATGAGAGTCCAACCAGCCCTCGACTGTTCCTGTCAGGAAATTATCTTATCTGGGTCAGCATTTATTAGCAAAGTTACTTGTCATTCTCTTCCTCAGAATACAGGGGAAGACGTCAGAGCGTCAGGAGCATGTGGATCGTCTTCATGTTGGAAAACAGGCTTCAACAATTATCATGTATCATTTGTCGGTGGGTCACCCAATCCCAGACAACATGCTGATCTCTTGATTGTCTCGTTGTCATTGTCTCAGGTTCTTACCTCACTGTAAGCTTCTGGATGAAGAGAGCAAAGAGGAATACGTATTGGTTAAACCCCAACAGGGTCTAACCCAAGAGTAATGTTATGTTCTCCAACAATGTTCTGTTCACTCTACGACTGATGCACCTCGTTTAGACTGAGGATGAGTGGAGATGTTGACAGTTCTACAGACTCTTATTGGGAGGTGAGAGAGTCTCAGGTTTAGACTGAGGATGAGTGGAGATGTTGACAGTTCTACAGACTCTTATTGGGAGGTGAGAGAGTCTCAGGTTTAGACTGAGGATGAGTGGAGATGTTGACAGCTCTACAGACTCTTATTGAGAGGTGAGAGAGTCTCAGGTCTAGCCTGAGGATGAGTGGAGATGTTGACAGTTCTACAGACTCTTATTGAGAGGTCAGAGAGTCTCAGGTCTAGACTGAGGATGAGTGGAGATGTTGACAGTTCTACAGACTCTTATTGAGAGGTCAGAGAGTCTCAGGTCTAGACTGAGGATGAGTGGAGATGTTGACAGTTCTACAGACTCTTATTGGGAGGTGAGAGAGTCTCAGGTCTAGACTGAGGATGAGTGGAGATGTTGACAGTTCTACAGACTCTTATTGAGAGGTCAGAGAGTCTCAGGTCTAGACTGAGGATGAGTGGAGATGTTGACAGTCCTATAGACTCTTATTGAGAGGTGAGAGAGTCTCAGGTCTAGACTGAGGATGAGTGGAGATGTTGACAGTCCTATAGACTCTTATTGAGAGGTGAGAGAGTCTCAGGTGTGTTTTACAGAGTAATTGCTTTATTGTCTCTACCCAGGTGTTACTTCCCCTACCCAATCTATGTTCATGTGTCAAGTTAATGAACTAACAATCTCTGACCAGTCTGTTTTGACTGCCCGGCATTTTGGAAGCCTTGACCTGGTAACATTAAATTTGGGTATGTTGTTGTCTCTACCTTCTTGCCCCTTTGTGCTGTTGTCTGTGCCCAAAAATGTTTGTATCATGTTTTGTGCTGCTACCATGTTGTGCTGCTGCCATGTTGTGTTGCTACCATGTTGTTGTCATGTGATGTTGCTACCATGCTGTGTTGTCATGTGTTGCTGTCATGTTGCGCTGCTGCCATGTTGTCATGCTACCATGTTGTTTTGCTCCCATGTTGTTGTGCTACCATGTTGTTGTGCTGCCATGTTGTTGTGCTGCCATGTGTTGCTGCCATGTTGTGTTGCTACCATGTTGTGTTGCTACCATGTTGTGTTGCTACCATGTGGTGCTGCTGCCATGTTGTTTTGCTCCCATGTTGTTGTGCTACCATGTTGTTGTGCTACCATATGTTGCTGCCATGTTGTTGTGCTACCATGTGTTGCTGCCATGTTGTGGTGCTGCCATGTTGTGGTGCTACCATGTTGTTGAGCTACCATGTTTTGCTGCCATGTTGTTGTGCTACCATGTGTTGCTGCCATGTTGTTGTGCTACCATGTTGTTGTGCTACCATGTGTTGCTGCCATGTTGTGGTGCTGCCATGTTGTTGTGCTACCATGTGTTGCTACCATGTTGTGTTGCTACCATGTTGTTGTGCTACCATGTTGTTATGCTACCATGTTGTGTTGCTACCATGTTGTTGTGCTACCATGTTGTTATGCTGCCATGTTGTGTTGCTACCATGTGGTGCTGCTGCCATGTTGTTTTGCTACCATGTTGTGTTGCTACCATGTTGTTGTGCTACCATGTTGTTGTGCTACCATGTTGTGTTGCTACCATGTTGTGTTGCTACCATGTTGTGTTGCTACCATGTGGTGCTGCTGCCATGTTGTTTTGCTACCATGTTGTGTTGCTACCATGTTGTTGTGCTACCATGTTGTTATGCTACCATGTTGTGTTGCTACCATGTTGTTGTGCTACCATGTTGTGTTGGTACCATGTTGTGTTGCTACCATGTTGTTATGCTACCATGTTGTGTTGCTACCATGTTGTTGTGCTGCCATGTTGTGTTGCTACCATGTTGTTGTGCTACCATGTTGTGTTGCTACCATGTTGTTGTGCTGCCATGTTGTGTTGCTACCATGTTGTTGTGCTACCATGTTGTGTTGCTACCATGCTATGTTGTTGTCTTGCGTGTCTCTTTATGTTGTGAAGTCTCTCTTGTCGTGACATGTGTTTTGTCTATATGTTTTATATATCCGAGGCCCCGTCCCCGCAGGAGGCCGTCATTGTAAAGAAGATTTTGTTTTTAACTGACTGGCCTATTTAAATAAAGGGTCAATTAAAAATAGCCACATAAAGTTGCATGACCTCCCTGTCTGATTCTGACCTCCCTGTCTGATTCTGACCTCCCTGTCTGATTCTGACCTCCCTGTCTGATTCTGACCTCCCTGTAAGGTGTGATTCTGAACTCCCTGTCTGATTCTGACCTCCCTGTAAGGTGTGATTCTGACCTCCCTGTCTGATTCTGACCTCCCTGTAAGGTGTGATTCTGAACTCCCTGTCTGATTCTGACCTCCCTGTAAGGTGTGATTCTGACCTCCCTGTAAGGTGTGATTCTGATCTCCCTGTAAGGTGTGATTCTGATCTCCCTGTAAGGTGTGATTCTGACCTCCCTGTAAGGTGTGATTCTGATCTCCCTGTAAGGTGTGATTCTGATCTCCCTGTAAGGTGTGATTCTGACCTCCCTGTAAGGTGTGATTCTGACCTCCCTGAAAGGTGTGATTCTGACCTCCTTGTCTGATTCTGACCTCCCTGTCTGATTCTGACCTCCCTGAAAGGTGTGATTCTGACCTCCCTGTAAGGTGTGATTCTGACCTCCCTGTCTGATTTGACCTCCCTGAAAGGTGTGATTCTGACCTCCCTGTAAGGTGTGATTCTGACTACCCTGTCTGATTCTGACCTCCCTGAAAGGTGTGATTCTGACCTCCCTGTAAGGTGTGATTCTGACCTCCCTGTCTGATTCTGACCTCCCTGAAAGGTGTGATTCTGACCTCCCTGTCTGATTCTGACCTCCCTGTCTGATTCTGACCTCCCTGTACGGTGTGATTCTGACCTCCCTGTAAGGTGTGATTCTGACCTCCCTGTCTGATTCTGACCTCCCTGTAAGGTGTGATTCTGACCTCCCTGTAAGGTGTGATTCTGACCTCCCTGTAAGGTGTGATTCTGACCTCCCTGTAAGGTGTGATTCTGACCTCCCTGTAAGGTGTGATTCTGACCTCCCTGTAAGGTGTGATTCTGACCTCCCTGTAAGGTGTGATTCTGACCTCCCTGTAAGGTGTGATTCTGAACTCCCTGTAAGGTGTGATTCTGACCTCCCTGTAAGGTGTGATTCTGACTTCCCTGTAACGTCCGATGAGTTTTGCTCCCTGTACAAAAACAATCCACAATGTCTCAGCAACACTCTGTTTCTTTGTTGTTTGGTGACACAATCAATTCATTATACTGTTTATTCAACAAATTTGAAAATAGTGTTTGAAAAATGCAAGAGGAGGCAGATCTTTTATGGACCTCTGGAGGAAGAGGACGCAGCCTCTTCCTCCTCCTGTGTTTTTATTCTTCTTTCATGAAAGTCTTCATTCGGTCCGCGAGGAAACTTTATTGCTCATTATGTGTGGGGCCACAATGACAGATGATTTATTGAGAGCCCAAAAAATGTGCTTTGGACTGCAGAGGTTCTTATTCTCCTGTACTGCTGCTTGTCAGCTCTTTCTAGCAACCAAGGTAACAATGCAGGGAGAGGCCTTGAACAACAATACCATGACAGTGAGTAATACATATTATATAGGTGTTGTCTGTACAGTTACTGTGCACTTCTACAGGAAGGTATAAAGGGCTGGTTTGATGGTTTCTTGTAAAAAGGTTGTAAGACAGGGTTTACTTAATGTCAGAACAGAAAGTTAAGTGCACTAAATATATTGTACATGGTACTTTATCTAAACGTTCTAATTAAATATACTGTACAAGGTACTTTCACCTAGAACTCCTAATTTAATATACTGTACAAGGTACTTTCACCTAGAACTCCTAATTTAATATACTGTACAAGGTACTATTCCTAGGAGTCCTAATTTAATATACTGTACAAGGTACTATTCCTAGAAATATAATTAAATATACTGTACAAGGTACTATTCCTAGAAATATAATTAAATATACTGTACAAGGTACTATTCCTAGAAGTCCTAATTAAATATACTGTACAAGGTACTATTCCTAGAAGTTCCTTATTAAATATACTGTACAAGGTACTATTCCTAGAACCATAATGAAATATACTGTACAAGGTACGATTCCTAGAAACATAATGAAATATACTGTACAAGGTACTATTCCTAGAAGTCCTAATTAAATATATTAATTCAATATAAGGTACTATTCATTGAAATCCTAATTAAATACATTAATTAAATATAAGGTACTATACCTAGACATCCTAATTAAATATACTAATGAAATAAGGTACTATTCCTAGAAATCCTAATTAAATATAAGGTACTATGCCTAGATGTCCTAATTAAATATAAGGTACTATTCATAGAAATCCTAATTAAATACATTAATTAAATATAAGGTACTATACCTAGACATCCTAATTAAATATACTAAAGAAATAAGGTACTATTCCTAGAAATCCTAATTAAATATAAGGTACTATGCCTACATGTCCTAATTAAATATAAGGTACTATTCATAGAAATCCTAATTAAATACATTAATTAAATATAAGGTACTATACCTAGACATCCTAATTAAATATACTAAAGAAATAAGGTACTATTCCTAGAAATCCTAATTAAATATAAGGTACTATGCCTAGATGTCCTAATTAAATATAAGGTACTATTCATAGAAATCCTAATTAAATACATTAATTAAATATAAGGTACTATACCTAGACATCCTAATTAAATATACTAAAGAAATAAGGTACTATTCCTAGAAATCCTAATTAAATATAAGGTACTATGCCTAGATGTCCTAATTAAATATAAGGTACTATTCATAGAAATCCTAATTAAATACATTAATTAAATATAAGCTACTATACCTAGACATCCTAATTAAACATACTAATGAAATAAGGTACTATTCCTAGATGTCCTAATTAAATATACTAATGAAATAAAAGGTACTATTCCTAGATGTCCTAATTAAATATACTAATGAAATAAAAGGTACTATTCCTAGATGTCCTAATTAAATATACTAATGAAATAAGATACTATTCCTAGATGTCCTAATTAGATATACTAATGAAATAAGGTGCTAGTCCTAGATGTCCTAATTGCACACGATAAGATATAAAGTACAGTACATAAAGTATATGATTACTGGTTAGTTATGAGTCAGGCTAAATGTAACAAAAGCAATATGGCTTCCACACTGAATTAAAATAATTCTAGAGTTTTAATGTTCCTAAGACATTTTTTTTATTTTTCTAGTTACATGGCGTTTGTGATTATGAGAATTATGAGATCCAAGAATGGTGTCCTCATCAAATAGACGCAGGCAATCCTTTTAATTTTGCTTGATAATAAAGCTGCCTCCTAACCCCTCGTGGCTAATAAAGACAGACGCCTCCAATCCAGAGAGCATATGAAAGACTTCATTATGGGATTGAAGTTTACTAATAATGAATGTTTTATTTTTAGTCTATAACACACACGTCCTGACCATGACGGATCTACTTCTGATTCAGGTATAAATGCCAGGATGATGACGTCATCGATTTCCGTGCACTTCACCACAACCTCTGTCACGTGTTTAAATACCACACCTTGTAATTTTCATGGCGCACACTTATTCATCATTGTTGAAATGTGACTATGCCTAGCGTTTTAATTCAGTTGTTATATTAGTTTAACTAGGAACATTTTGTCTCTACAAAACCACAAATCCTACAGAAGCTTTTTTAAACATTTGCAAGAAGCCTTATTTTTTCCTTTCTTTTTGTCTTCCTTTTTAGAGTTAGAAATGATTACGTTCCCCCAGATCCTGTGTCCCGTGTATTTATCTTTCTATATATATTTTTATACTTGTCTTAACCGCAACTTCAACATACTCTCCTGCAACCCGCTTCATCCAATGTGGTATGGTTCTGCTATGTTCTTTACTTCAGAAACGGAACCCCCAACAGAGCGAGCCAGCTAACTAGTTACTAGCTAGTAGTCAGCTAGCCACTGCTAGCAGTCATCAGCTAACCTTTAGCCTGGACAACTCCTGCCAGTCTGCACAGCGTGATTAAACCCAGATCTTAACAGACTCCTTTTCTCTATATCCCTGGATTCCTGCCGCAAGGTCTGAACCTCTTCACCTGGATCATCGCAGCTAGCTAGCTGCTATCCTGATTGGCTTCTCTTGGCTAACGTCCCGGTCACGAAGCAAGCACCAACTAGCTAGCTGAAGAGGTCCATCAGCCACTCCTTGGGCTACAATACTTTTATTGCCAATTGGCCTGGACCCCTTTCATTGCCGATACGGAGTCCCGCCGATCCATTACGACTGGACTACCGACGTAATCCGCCCGAGGCCCCTCCGTCCCCTGAATGCCCATCTGATAGCCTGCTAGCCGCGACCCTCTAGCTGTCTAGAGCATACCGGACTGTTAGCTGAAGTGGTCCATCCGTCAACTTCTTGGGCTATAAGAATTTTGCCAATTGGCCTGGACCCTTTTACGACACGGACCTCTGCAGATCCATCACGACTGGTCTGCTGACGTAATACGCACGAGGGGGCGACAACAGACTTCTTCCATCACGACGTCCCTCTAAGGCCCTACTGCTAGCCTGCTTGCCCCGGCCCGCGAGCTGTCTGAATCGTCGTGTCTCCAGCCCGTCCAGCTACTCATTGGACCTTGTGATCACTCGGCTATGCATGCCTCTCCCTAATGTCAAAATGCCTTGTGCACTGCTGTTTTGGTTAGTGGTTATTGTCTTATTTCACTGTAGAGCCTCCAGCCCTGCTGAAAATGCCTCAGCTAACCCTCTTGTCCCACCTCCCACACATGCGGTGACCTCACCTGGTTTAATTGATGTCTCTAGAAACAATACCTCTCTTATCATCACTCAATGCCTAGGTTTACCTCCACTGTATTCACATCCCACCATACCTTTGTCTGTACATTATGCATTGAATCTATTCTACCTCGCCCAGAAACCTGCTTCTTTTACTCTCTCTTCCGAACATACAACATGACCAGTTCTTATAGCTCTTAGCCGTACCCTTATCCTACTCCTCCTCTGCTCCTCTGGTGATGTAGAGGTTAATCCAGGCCATGCAGTGCCTAGCTCCACTCCCATTCCCCAGGTGCTCTCATTTGTTGACTTCTGTAACCGAAAACGCCTTGGATTCATGCATGTTAATATTAGAAGCCTAGAAGTTTGTTTTACTCATTGCTTTAGATTCATGCCAACCCGGATGTCCAAGCCGTGTCTGAATCCTGGGTTAGGAAGGCCACCAAAAACCCAGAAATGTCCATCCCTAACTATAACATTTTCCAGCATGATAGAACTGCCAAAGGGGGCGGAGTTGAAATCTACTGCAGAGATAGCTTGCAGAGTTCTGTCTTATTATCCAGGTCTGTGTCCAAATAATTTGAGCTTCTGCTTTTAAAAATCCACCTTTCCAGAAACAAGTCTCTCACCATTGCCGCTTGCTATAGACCACCCTCTGTCCCCAGCTGTGCCCTGGACACCATATGTGAATTGATTGCGCCCATCTATCTTCAGAGCTTGTGCTGTTAGGTAACCTAAACTGGGACATGCTTAACACCCCGGACATCCTACAATCTAATCTTGATGCCCTAAATCTCACACAAATGATCAAGGAACCTACCAGTTACAACCCCATATCCGTAAACAAAGGCACCCTCATAGATATCATCCTAACCAACCTGCCCTCCAAATACACCTCTGCTGTCTTCAACCAGGATCTCAGCAATCACTGCCTCATTGCTTGTGTCCGTAATGGATCTGCGGTCAAACGACCACCCCTCATCACTGTCAAATGCTCCCTAAAAAACACTTCAGCAAGCAGGCTTTTCTAATCGACCTGGCCCGGGTATCCTGGAAGGACATTGACCTCATTCCGTCAGTAAAAGATGCCTGGTTATTCTTTAAAAGTGCTTCCCTCACCATCTTAAATAAGCATGACTCATTCAAAAACATGAACCAGGAACAGATATAGTCCTTGGTTCACTCCAGACCTGACTGCCCTTGACCAGCACAAAAATACCCTGTGGCGTACGGCATTAGCATCGAATAGCCCCCGCGAAATGCTGCAGCACAAACTCCAAAAAGTTCTGGGACACTGTAAAGTCCATGGAGAATAAGAGCACCTTCTCCCAGCTGTCCACTGCACTGAGGCTTGGAAACACCGTCACAACCGATAAATCCACAATAATTGAGAATTTCAATAAGCCTTTTTCTATGGCTGGACATGCTTTCCACCTGGCCACCCCAACCCTGGTCAACAGCCCTGCACCCCCCACAGCAACTTGCCAAAGCCTCCCCCATTTCTCCTTCACACAAATCCAGATAGCTGATGTTCTGAAAGAGCTGCAAAATCTGGACCCATACAAACCAGCAGGGCTAGACAATCGGGGCTCTCTCTTTCTAAAATTATCAGCCGAAATTGTTGCAACCCCTATTACTAGCCTGTTCAACCTCTCTTTTGTATCGTCTGAGATCCCCAAAGATTGGAAAGCTGCCGCGGTCATCCCCCTCTTCAAAGGGGGAGACAATCTAGACCCAAACTGCTACAGACCTATATCTATCCTACCCTGCCTTTCTAAGGTCTTCGAAAGCCAAGTTACCGACCATTTCGAATCCCACCATGCCTTCTCCTCTATGCAATCTGGTTTCCGAACTGGTCATGGGTGCACCTCAGCCATGCTCAAGGTCCTAAACAATATCATAACCACCATCGATTAGAGACAATACTGTGCAGCGCTATTCCTTGACCTGTCCAAGGCTTTCAACTCTGTAAATCACCACATTCTTATCGGCAGACTCAACAGCCTTGGTTTCTCACATGACTGCCTCGCCTGGTTCACCAACTACTTCACAGACAGAGTTGTTGTCCTGTTGTCCTGTTGTCCGGACCTCTGGCAGTCTCTATGGGGGTGCTACAGGGTTCAATTCTCGGGTCGACTCTTTTCTCTGTATATATCAATGAAGTTGCTCTTGCTGCTGGTGATTCTCTGATCCACCTCTCCGCAGACGACATCGTTCTGTATACTTCTGGCCCTTCGTTGGACACTGTGTTAACTAAACTCCAGACGACCTTCAATGCCATTCAACTCTCCTTACGTGGATTAAATTAAATCTAGAATCGGCTTCCTATTTCGCAACAAAGCATCCTTCACTCAAGCTGCCAGACATACCCTCGTAAAACTGACTATCCTGCCAATTGTTGACTTCGGCGATGTAATTTACAAAATAGCCTCCAACACTCTACTCAGCAAATTGGATGCAGTCTATCACAGTGCCATCAGTTTTGTCACCAAAGCCTCATACACTACCAACCACTGCCTCCTGTATGCTCTCATTGGCTGCCCCTCACTTTATATTCGTTGCCAAACCCACTGGCTCCAGGTCATCTATAAGTCTCTGCTAGGTAAAGCCCTGCCATATCTCAGCTTACTGGTCAACAGAGCAGCACCCACCCGTAACACAAGCTCCAGCAGGTATATTTCACTGGTCTCCCCCAAAGCCAATTCCTCCTTTGGCCACCTTTCCTTCAGTTCTCTGCTGTCAATGACTGGAACTAATTGCAAAAATAACTTTAAGCACCAGCTGTCAGAGCAGCTCACAGATCACTGCACCTGTGCATAGCCCATCTGTAAACAGCCCGTCCAGCTACCTCATCCCCATACTGTTATTTATTTTTGCTACTTTGAATCCCAGTATATCTACTTGCACATTCATCTTCTGCACATCTCTCACTCCAGTGTTTAATTGCTAAATTGTAATTATTTTGCCACTATGGCCTATTTAATGCCTTACCTCTCTTATCTTACCTCATTTGCACACACAGTATATAGACTTTCTCTGTTGTGTGTTACGTTCCTCAGTTTCTGTTGTGGTTTGTGTATTTTGTATGTGTGTGTTTAAGGATGGCTTCCTGGATTTCTCTAAGCAGCTGATTGGTCGGGCCCCATTGAAAATTGGAGCTGACCACGCCCTCTCATCAGAAACAGCTGTCTTCAATTGCCAACTCCTTCTCCAGCTATATAAGCCAGTGTTCTGTTCTGCTCAGAGGAGAGATGATTGCGGAGAGAAGGGAGATGAGTGTGTCCTGTGTTGGTTGTTGTTGTTGAGAGAGCTGATTGGTATGTCCTGTGTGGGTTGTTGCTCAGATAGAGCTTATTTGATGTCCTGTTTTGCTTGTTGCAGAGAATAGAGCTGATGTGTAAATTCTGTGTTAGTTGTTGCTCAGAGTTTTAAATGTTGTGTAGCCACTGCTTCTGAGGTATGTGTGTACCAGTAGGATGCAGTCGTTTTTATTATTGATATTGTTTTTGTTATTCTGTTTTTTTTCCCAGGGGGGAAGGCACCTTGGGAGTGCTTAGGCAAGAGGCCTGCGGGCATACATATACCCTTAATATATATACTCTGTCTCGGCACACTAGGTAAGACCTGGGCGGAACACCCCCTGTATTTTGGATAGTGCACCAGGTGGTGCTAGTTAGATAAGTAGTGGATAGGCAGGTAAGGTAGGAGAGGGGACTTTGATATTTACTGTCTTTGCTTTGGTCCCGTCCAGCCCCTTTTCCCCAAAATTACTGCGTGACAGAATAAATTCCCTGTAAACGGAACCCATCTCTGCCTTCTGTCATCCTTACTCACACCTACAGTCCCATACCTCTTTCACTTCACGGGGAGTTTAGTTGTAGCAGGGTGTCGTGAGAAATTAAATCCTGAGGTCATTTTAATGTGGCATTGATCTGATTGTGACAGTAACATAAGGGGTAGAAACCTGGGGTGGTATACCCTGTTTAGAGACCTCATTAGGGTGGTAGGCCCTGTCTATAGAGACTTCATCATTAGGGTGGTAGGCCCTGTCTATAGAGACTTCATCATTAGGGTGGTAGGCCCTGTCTATAGAGACTTCATCATTAGGGTGGTATACCCTGTCTATAGAGACTTCATCATTAGGGTGGTAGGCCATGTCTATAGAGACTTCATCATTAGGGTGGTATACCCTGTAAATAGAGAACTCATTGGGGTGGTAGGCCCTGGTTATAGAGACCTCATTAGGGTGGTAGGTCCTGTCTATGGAGACCTCATTAGGTTGGTAGGTCCTGTCTATGGAGACCTCATTAGGGTGGTAGGTCCTGTCTATGGAGACCTCATTAGGGTGGTAGGTCCTGTCTATAGAGACCTCATTAGGGTGGTAGGTCCTGTCTATGGAGACCTCATTAGGGTGGTAGGTCCTGTCTATGGAGACCTCATTGGGGTGGTAGGTCCTGTCTATGGAGAACTCATTAGGGTGGTAGGTCCTGTCTATAGAGACCTCATTAGGGTGGTAGGTTCTGTCTATGGAGACCTCATTAGGGTGGTAGGTCCTGTCTATGGAGACCTCATTAGGGTGGTAGGTCCTGTCTATGGAGACCTCATTAGGGGTGGTAGGTCATGTCTATGGAGACCTCATTAGGGTGGTAGGTCATGTCTATGGAGACCTCATTAGGGTGGTAGGTCCTGTCTATGGAGACCTCATTAGGGTGGTAGGTCCTGTCTATGGAGACCTCATTAGGGGTGGTAGGTCCTGTCTATGGAGACCTCATTAGGGTGGTAGGTCCTGTCTATGGAGACCTCATTAGGGTGGTAGGTCCTGTCTATGGAGTCCTCATTAGGGGTGGTAGGTCCTGTCTATGGAGACCTCATTAGGGTGGTAGGTCCTGTCTATGGAGACCTCATTAGGGGTGGTAGGTCCTGTCTATGGAGACCTCATTAAGGTGGTAGGTCCTGTCTATGGAGACCTCATTAGGGTGGTAGGTCCTGTCTATGGAGACCTCATTAGGGGTGGTAGGTCCTGTCTATGGAGACCTCATTAGGGTGGTAGGTCCTGTCTATGGAGACCTCATTAGGGTGGTAGGTCCTGTCTATGGAGACCTCATTAGGGTGGTAGGTCCTGTCTATGGAGACCTCATTAGGGGTGGTAGGTCCTGTCTATGGAGACCTCATTAGGGTGGTAGGTCCTGTCTATGGAGACCTCATTAGGGTGGTAGGTCCTGTCTATGGAGACCTCATTAGGGGTGGTAGGTCCTGTCTATGGAGACCTCATTAGGGTGGTAGGTCCTGTCTATGAAGACCTCATTAGGGTGGTAGGTCCTGTCTATGGAGACCTCATTAGGGTGGTAGGTCCTGTCTATAGAGACCTCATTAGGGGTGGTAGGTCCTGTCTATGGAGACCTCATTAGGGTGGTAGGTCCTGTCTATGGAGACCTCATTAGGGGTGGTAGGTCCTGTCTATGGAGACCTCATTAGGGTTGGTAGGTCCTGTCTATGGAGACCTCATTAGGGGTGGTAGGTCCTGTCTATGGAGACCTCATTGGGGTGGTAGGTCCTGTCTATGGAGACCTCATTAGGGGTGGTAGGTCCTGTCTATGGAGACCTCATTAGGGTGGTAGGTCCTGTCTATGGAGACCTCATTAGGGTTGTAGGTCCTGTCTATGGAGACCTCATTAGGGTGGTAGGTCCTGTCTATAGAGACCTCATTAGGGGTGGTAGGTCCTGTCTATGGAGACCTCATTAGGGTGGTAGGTCCTGTCTATGGAGACCTCATTAGGGGTGGTAGGTCCTGTCTATGGAGACCTCATTAGGGTTGGTAGGTCCTGTCTATGGAGACCTCATTAGGGGTGGTAGGTCCTGTCTATGGAGACCTCATTGGGGTGGTAGGTCCTGTCTATGGAGACCTCATTAGGGGTGGTAGGTCCTGTCTATGGATACCTCATTAGGGTTGTAGGTCCTGTCTATGGAGACCTCATTAGGGTGGTAGGTCCTGTCTATGGAGACCTCATTAGGGTGGTAGGTCCTGTCTATGGAGACCTCATTAGGGTGGTAGGTCTTTTCTATGGAGACCTCATTAGGGTGGTAGGTCCTGTCTATGGAGACCTCATTAGGGGTGGTAGGTCCTGTCTATGGAGACCTCATTAGGGGTGGTAGGTCCTGTCTATGGAGACCTCATTAGGGGTGGTAGGTCCTGTCTATGGAGACCTCATTAGGGTGGTAGGTCCTTTCTATGGAGACCTCATTAGGGTGGTAGGTCCTGTCTATGGAGACCTCATTAGGGGTGGTAGGTCCTGTCTATGGATACCTCATTAGGGGTGGTAGGTCCTGTCTATAGAGACCTCATTAGGGGTGGTAGGTCCTGTCTATGGATACCTCATTAGGGGTGGTAGGTCCTGTCTATGGAGACCTCATTAGGGGTGGTAGACCCTGGTTATAGAGACCTCATTAGGGTGGTAGGTCCTGTCTATAGAGACCTCATTAGGGGTGGTAGGTCCTGTCTATGGATACCTCATTAGGGGTGGTAGGTCCTGTCTATAGAGACCTCATTAGGGGTGGTAGGTCCTGTCTATGGAGACCTCATTAGGGGTGGTAGACCCTGGTTATAGAGACCTCATTAGGGGTGGTAGACCCAGGTTATAGAGACCTCATTAAGGGTGGTAGGTCCTGTCTATAGAGACTTCATCATTAGGGTGGTAGGCCCTGTCTATAGAGACTTCATCATTAGGGTGGTAGGCCCTGTCTATAGAGACTTCATCATTAGGGTGGTATACCCTGTCTATAGAGACTTCATCATTAGGGTGGTAGGCCATGTCTATAGAGACTTCATCATTAGGGTGGTATACCCTGTAAATAGAGAACTCATTGGGGTGGTAGGCCCTGGTTATAGAGACCTCATTAGGGTGGTAGGTCCTGTCTATGGAGACCTCATTAGGTTGGTAGGTCCTGTCTATGGAGACCTCATTAGGGTGGTAGGTCCTGTCTATGGAGACCTCATTAGGGTGGTAGGTCCTGTCTATAGAGACCTCATTAGGGTGGTAGGTCCTGTCTATGGAGACCTCATTAGGGTGGTAGGTCCTGTCTATGGAGACCTCATTGGGGTGGTAGGTCCTGTCTATGGAGAACTCATTAGGGTGGTAGGTCCTGTCTATAGAGACCTCATTAGGGTGGTAGGTTCTGTCTATGGAGACCTCATTAGGGTGGTAGGTCCTGTCTATGGAGACCTCATTAGGGTGGTAGGTCCTGTCTATGGAGACCTCATTAGGGGTGGTAGGTCATGTCTATGGAGACCTCATTAGGGTGGTAGGTCATGTCTATGGAGACCTCATTAGGGTGGTAGGTCCTGTCTATGGAGACCTCATTAGGGTGGTAGGTCCTGTCTATGGAGACCTCATTAGGGGTGGTAGGTCCTGTCTATGGAGACCTCATTAGGGTGGTAGGTCCTGTCTATGGAGACCTCATTAGGGTGGTAGGTCCTGTCTATGGAGTCCTCATTAGGGGTGGTAGGTCCTGTCTATGGAGACCTCATTAGGGTGGTAGGTCCTGTCTATGGAGACCTCATTAGGGGTGGTAGGTCCTGTCTATGGAGACCTCATTAAGGTGGTAGGTCCTGTCTATGGAGACCTCATTAGGGTGGTAGGTCCTGTCTATGGAGACCTCATTAGGGTGGTAGGTCCTGTCTATGGAGACCTCATTAGGGGTGGTAGGTCCTGTCTATGGAGACCTCATTAGGGGTGGTAGGTCCTGTCTATGGAGACCTCATTAGGGGTGGTAGGTCCTGTCTATGGAGACCTCATTAGGGTGGTAGGTCCTTTCTATGGAGACCTCATTAGGGTGGTAGGTCCTGTCTATGGAGACCTCATTAGGGGTGGTAGGTCCTGTCTATGGATACCTCATTAGGGGTGGTAGGTCCTGTCTATAGAGACCTCATTAGGGGTGGTAGGTCCTGTCTATGGATACCTCATTAGGGGTGGTAGGTCCTGTCTATGGAGACCTCATTAGGGGTGGTAGACCCTGGTTATAGAGACCTCATTAGGGTGGTAGGTCCTGTCTATAGAGACCTCATTAGGGGTGGTAGGTCCTGTCTATGGATACCTCATTAGGGGTGGTAGGTCCTGTCTATAGAGACCTCATTAGGGGTGGTAGGTCCTGTCTATGGAGACCTCATTAGGGGTGGTAGACCCTGGTTATAGAGACCTCATTAGGGGTGGTAGACCCAGGTTATAGAGACCTCATTAAGGGTGGTAGACCCTGGTTATAGAGACCTCATTAGGGGTGGTAGACCCTGGTTATAGAGACCTCATTAGGGGTGGTAGACCCTGGTTTAGAGACCTCATTAGGGGTGGTAGACCCTGGTTATAGAGACCTCATTAGGGGTGGTAGACCCTGGTTATAGAGACCTCATTAGGGGTGGTAGACCCTGGTTATAGAGACCTCAGAGTTTTTACATTGCAATTCTACATTGTACATTGTAGGGGGTGGTGGTTCATTTTCATGTCATTGTTTTGAAAGAGTGTTTTTGTGTTTTTGAAACCTGTTCTTTGTCAGGTAGTTAAAAGGCGTCTGTCGATGAGCAGTCAGATGTCCCGACGAGAGCCACTGTCCTGCACCATCCCTTAAACACAGTTCAGCCGTGTATTGCAGTTCAAACCCCTGTTCATTATTAATTAAACTGTGTCATCCCTACACCAGTCGAATCCTTTTCACCCAGAAACTCTGATCTATTAACAACTAATGTCGGACTGTTTTAGAATGAGGCTATAATTTATCATCGATGCAATATTAAAATGTAGCATTTCTCTTTCAGACTCCTGGGTACGGGCATTTGAGTGGAATGAAATGAAATGGCTCTAAAATATTTACAGAAGAGGGAGGGGAGGGGGGGGGGGCTTGATAAGGTTTAACATTACTCTGCATTTAGCCTCCCCGGGGAAGCCGTATCTACTATTTTACTCAGGCAGTAAGATCTACACTCATGTTGTTGACTGGTGACCCCTTTAGAATGTACTTACAGGAGAGAACAACCTTCTGAACATGGCAGTAAGATCTACACTCATGTTGTTGACTGGTGACCCCTTTAGAATGTACTTACAGGAGAGAACAACCTTCTGAACATGGCAGTAAGATCTACACTCATGTTGTTGACTGGTGACCCCTTTAGAATGTACTTACAGGAGAGAACAACCTTCTGAACATGGCAGTAAGATCTACACTCATGTTGTTGACTGGTGACCCCTTTAGAATGTACTTACAGGAGAGAACAACCTTCTGAACATTGGCAGTAAGATCTACACTCATGTTGTTGACTGGTGACCCCTTTAGAATGTACTTACAGGAGAGAATAACCTTCTGAACATTGGCAGCAGTCTTACCGTTGTGCGACAGCGAACCTCATATTAAAACGCACTGATTGGCATCTAAGCAAGTCTGTATCATTGAAGTAACTAAGAACGTTATACTTAAACGTATTGAACCTTAATAGGTCTCATATACAGCACACATAATACAGCACGACATAATACAGCACACATAATACAGCACACATAATACAGCACACATAATACAGCACGACATAATACAGCACACATAATACAGCACACATAATACAGCACACATAATACAGCACGACATAATACAGCACACATAATACAGCACGACATAATACAGCACACATAATACAGCACACATAATACAGCACACATAATACAGCACGACATAATACAGCACACATAATACAGCACACATAATACAGCACACATAATACAGCACGACATAATACAGCACACATAATACAGCACACATAATACAGCACACATAATACAGCACACATAATACAGCACACATAATACAGCACGACATAATACAGCACACATAATACAGCACGACATAATACAGCACACATAATACAGCACGACATAATACAGCACACATAATACAGCACGACATAATACAGCACACATAATACAGCACACATAATACAGCACGACATAATACAGCACGACATAATACAGCACACATAATACAGCACGACATAATACAGCACACATAATACAGCACACATAATACAGCACGACATAATACAGCACGACATAATACAGCACACATAATACAGCACGACATAATACAGCACACATAATACAGCACACATAATACAGCACGACATAATACAGCACACATAATACAGCACAACATAATACAGTACGACATACCACAATGGTTGATTTTACTATCACCTGACCCATTAATATATATATACAAGTTTTAAATGTTTATGATATATACAAGTATTCTAGCATTTAATGTTTGACCCCTGAACACCAGAGAGGACAGAATTAATTGTCACCTTGCATCATCTCATCTTCTCATTTTCATCATCAGTAAAAAAAAAATAAAAAAAATGGGGATGGAGGGAGGAAATGTCTGTCTGGCACAAGTCAGATTTTAATCAAAGTCATTAGGGACCCAAAGCAGGAATTACATGCTCTATCACAATTTACATGTTAAGTTCTGCAACCCCCTGGGTAGTTCTGGAACCTCCTGGGTAGTTCTAGAACCCGCTGGGTAGTTCCGAAACTAGCGGGGCAACAGTGGGAGGTGACGTGTTTACGTTTAATGGATCATTTCATCTGGCTTTGAAAATCAGGACAACGGAAAATCTGCCCTTTAGCCAACGTAGTAATGGTAGTATTCAAACATCTTTACACGGATTTAATTTAATACAATTTATGTGAACTTCTAGATATGAAGCCATGACAAATATTTTACAACGTGCGTATGCCTGTGATGTAACAGGACGTCTGTGCTTTCTCTGATATATGCTTGAAATCACACAGTAATAAACACATTTGTGCCGTGTACAAATGTTTGTTTTTAGCCATCTCTGTAAATGTTCTATCAAGTTACAGATTCACTCCTAACTAACATCCCATCTATACAACACATCCTCTACGCTAGAGGTAAAAACCTCCATCCTTATTAACAGACTAACAGTCGTCGGGATCTCTAAGAAGTCCGCCCTAAACGTGAATAAATCACAGCAGTAAAGTCAGTAGTTAGTAGCTGTGAGGACCAGTCAATAAAGGAGGAAGCTATAAGGGTATAAAATGTGTAACATCTTTTGTAGCTGTGTTTGTGACTGATTACATTAGAGTCCCGTGGAGGTAGTGAGAGAGAGTCCTGTGGAGGTTGTGAGAGAGAGCCCTGTAGAGGTAGTGAGAGAGAGCCCTGTAGAGGTGGTGAGAGAGAGCTCTGTGGAGGTGATGATAGAGAGAGAGCCCTGTGGAGGTGATTAGAAAGAGAGCCCTGTGGAGGTGATGAGAGAGAGAGAGCCCTGTGGAGGTGATGAGAGAGAGAGTCCTGTGGAGGTGATGAGAGAGAGAGTCCTGTGGAGGTAGTGAGAGAGAGAGAGTCCTATGGAGGTGATGAGAGAGAGAGAGAGCCCTGTGTAGGTAGTGAGAGAGAGAGTCCTGTGGAGGTGATGAGAGAGAGAGAGCCCTGTGGAGGTGATGAGAGAGAGAGTCCTGTGGAGGTGATGAGAGAGAGCCCTGTGGAGGTAGTGGGAGAGAGCCCTGTGGAGGTAGTGGGAGAGAGAGCCCTGTGGAGGTAGTGAGAGAGAGAGCCCTGTAGACATAGAGAGAGAGAGAGAGAGAGAGAGAGAGAGAGAGAGAGAGAGAGAGAGAGAGGGAGAGAGAGCCCTGTTGAGGTAGTGAGAGAGTCAGCGCCACAGGTAACTTCCACAAAGCTGTGAACGATCTGAGAGACAAGACAAGAAAGGCATTCTATGCCATCAAAAGAAACATAAATTTCAACATACCAATTAGGATTTGGCTAAAAATACTTGAATCAGTCATAGAGCCCATTGCCCTTTATGGTTGTGAGGTCTGGGGTCCGCTCACCAACCAAGACTTCACAAAATGGGACAAACACCAAATTGAGACTCTGCACGCAGAATTCTGCAAAAATATCCTCCGTGTACAACGTAGAACACCAAATAATGCATGCAGAGCAGAATTAGGCCGATACCCACTAATTATCAAAATCCAGAAAAGAGACGTTAAATTCTACAACCACCTAAAAGGAAGTGATTCACAAACCTTCCATAACAAAGCCAGCACCTACAGAGAGATGAACCTGGAGAAGAGTCCCCTAAGCAAGCTGGTCCTGGGGCTCTGTTCACAAACACAAACACACCCAACAGAGCCCCAGGACAACAGCACAATTAGACCCAACCAAATCATGAGAAAACAAAAAGATAATTACTTGACACATTGGAAAGAATTAACAAAAAAACAGAGCAAACTAGAATGCTATTTGGCCCTAAACAGAGAGTACACAGTGGCAGAATACCTGACCACTGTGACTGACCCAAAATTAAGGAAAGCTTTGACTATGTACAGACTCAGTGAGCATAGCCTTGCTATTGAGAAAGGCCGCCGTAGGCAGACATGGCTCTCAAGAGAAGACAGGCTATGAGCACACTGCCCACAAAATGAGGTGGAAACTGAGCTGCACTTCCTAACCTCCTGCCCAATGTATGACCATATTAGAGAGACATATTTCCCTCAGATTACACAGATCCACAAAGAATTCGAAAACAAATCCAAATTTGAAAAACTCCCATATCTACTGGGTGAAATTCCACAGTGTGCCATCACAGCAGCAAGATTTGTGACCTGTTGCCACGAGAAAAGGGCAACCAGTGAAGAACACACACCATTGTAAATACAACCCATATTTATGCTTATTTATTTTATCTTGTGTCCTTTAACCATTTGTACATTGTTAAAACACTGTATATATATATATATATATAATATGACATTTGTAATGTCTTTACTGTTTTGAAACCTCTGTATGTGTAATGTTTACTGTTAATTTTTGTTGTTTTTCACTTTATATATTCACTTTATATATTATGTATTATCTACCTCACTTGCTTTGGCAATGTTAACACATGTTTCCCATGCCAATAAAGCCCTTGAATTGAAGTGAATTGAATTGAGAGAGCCCTGTAGACAGAGAGAGAGAGAGCCCTGTAGACAGAGAGAGAGAGAGAGAGAGAGAGAGAGAGAGAGAGAGAGAGAGAGAGAGAGAGAGAGAGAGAGAGAGAGAGAGAGAGAGAGATAGCGTGAAATGTGGGACAGCTCCATACTCACCTAGCTTATTCATGTCATCTACATTTGGTTACGCTCCACAGGAAGGATTGTCTCACTGTCTGTTCCCAGATCATTAACAACCTACGGAGTCTAACAGGTGTCAGCCTAGATGTTGTAACTCGCAGGGTTACGTTTCCACATCGTTTCCCGACTGATTCCTCTCAGTGCTACTGTGATCCGTTGTTAGAATCACCTGAATGTTCTTTTAGTCGACGACAAGGTTCTTGGATTTCTTATTTTTTCACAAATTATTCTTTATTTTTTTGTACTGTGTGTGTTAATAAATTGTTGTGTTTGTTTTATCTGAATGCTGACTTCATTTGCATGACATTTACATTAATTTATTTTTTTGTTCCTGTCAGTTTGTGTTTCTTTGGAAGCAGTGATTGTACATCACATTAAATTGGAAACAGCCAACTCTACACAGGTCTGAGGTCAAACGTCCAGATTAATGGTCCAGTGGACGAGAACACAATCTCTCACGGTACACGCCTATGACCTAGGAAGTGCATTCAACCAAAATCAATTCTGTTTTCAAGTACACACAACAAGGGATGGCGACAGGACACACAAATATCTAGCTATATATAGTCAGATTTTATTATTTTAAAATATAATTAATAAAATATCTAATATTTATCAACCAGATTTGTTTTTAAGAAAAACAAAAACAAAAAATATAACAAAGAAGTAATATAACAAGGAAGTAATATGACAAGGAAGTAATATAACAAGGAAGTAATATAACAAGGAAGTAATATAACAAGGAAGGAATATAACAAGGAAGTAATATAACAAGGAAGGAATATAACAAGGAAGGAATATAACAAGGAAGTAATATAACAAGGAAGGAATATAACAAGGAAGGAATATAACAAGGAAGGAATATAACAAGGAAGGAATATAAGGACGTAATACAACAAGGAAGGAATATAACAAGGAAGTAAAACGTCAAGGAAGGAATATAACAAGGAAGTAAAACGCCAAGGAAGGAATATAACAAGGAAGTAATATAACAAGGAACATTCTGTACAATAGAGCTAAACAGAGATGAGATAATCTATGCTCTGAGATATTTTTGCTGCCCCCCCAAAAAAAAGGTGCAATTTGGTCAGCTACGCAGGAGGGGCAGAATTTGTTCTTTTTTTTAACATAACCTTCCAAGCAATAAATCACTGGATCGCTGGTGACATTCATACAATGTGGATATAGTGTTAACTGTGTGAGTCAGACAGGCCTGTCTGCACCAGGGCTGTTCCTCCACTGTGACCTTGGCTCCCTGTCATAATCAATCATTGTGGCACAGGACACGCTGCTGTTGAATAATATTACACTGTTGGCATGTACAGTAAACAAAGTGCAAAAAAAGGGGGAATGTTGATTCGCGATGCTAACGTGACGATTAGGGTCATGGGAAACACCGCGCGGCACATGATTGGTCAGGTCAATGGCTCATTGGAATAAAACCCCTGTGTTTTAAATGGTTACTCTCGATGAGAGAACGTTAGCTGCTAGAAGCGATCGGTGATTTCTGCAGAATCCTATATATTTTAGTTGGGGCTATTTTTTTCCAGCATGTTTCACAATTTACCCCTATATTGCTCAATAGTATAAAAAAAAAACAGGGGTACTGAAGAAGAAATCACAATTTATTTGAAATCTCACCAATTCTCTGCAAGTGAAATAGAGGTTATATGAGTTCAGCAACCGGCAGCCCAACACATGGATAATGCATTTCCGTCCAACCATTCATCCTTCTTTGTGTCTCACACACACACGCAGACACACACACACATGCAGACACACACACACACACACACACACACACACACACACACACCCACACACACGCAGACACACACACACACACACGCAGACACACAGACACGCACACACACACACACACACGTACGCACGTAGACACACAGACACACAGACACGCAGACACACACACATGCAGACACACACACACACACACACACACACACACACACACACACACGCAGACACACACACATGCAGACACACACACACACACACTTTCAGACACACACACACACACACACACGCGGACACACACACACGCAGACACACACAGACAAAATAAATTATTGTAATTCACACACCGACACTTTCTGGGAGATATTCATAGACACGGACAAAGAAGGGTGTCATGGAGGTCAGTGTGATGTCTCTTAATAACAGAGGATCTTTGGTACATTTAGATTAAAATCTAAGAGGTTATAAAACAGCATTTACACATTAAAAAACACCAATTTTTGATAGCACCCCTTTGTAAACTTCAACCTATTAATCCAAAATGGTGTTCGTATTGTCCAAAGCACCACAGTTAGTTGTTTCCTCCCCACATCTCTTTCTTTAACACGTTGTGCTTTCTCAATCCTGGGTCAGGTGACCTGCGTGGAGTGTAGGGCAGACCCACCGCTAGCTTTAAACTGATCTGTCTCTTAACGAATAGAAAGTGGTCGTGTCGTCACATGATTCACGGCTGCCATGTTTTTTTTCTCCTAAACATCAGAGACAAGTGACGTGGTTGAGTAAGGTGTCATCTTGGCACTAGTTGTTAATTTATTGTGGAAGACAAGTCATTCTCACCCGCCCTGCCGGCCTAGCTGCAACGCTGTTCTCTGTCAATGCCACTCCTAGCCTAACGTTGTGTGATTTAAAAAATATAAAAAAACCTGGCTTTGTGAAATGACTTTCTTCTCCGCGCTCTGCGAGCGAGTGGCCCAAGTTGCCTCCTCTGAGAACACCCGGGTATAGGCAGTGTTCAGACAGACCAACAGGGGAATACAGCTCAAACCCGTCAGTAGACAAACACATCGGAGCAATATGCTAAGGTGTGACACAACCAGCCAAAACATTCGTTTTTTTTTTTTTTTAAACAAACAGGAAGTGGCGTTTTCGCTGCCACTTGATGTGCACTGTGCTAGACATGGCAGCGAAGAAATTGTGTGATTTTTTCACATGTAAATGGGGTTCAGAAGAGCTGTTTAGAATATGTAACAGATTCGTCCGAGCTCTTTTTTTGTGTGGTGATTATGTGGTACCTGTTGGAAAGTTGGTTATTTCTGTGTGCAAATTGGATGTAGTATTTTCTGCAGTGTAGCCTGAGGCACAGTAGGCGGTATTGATTGAGTTGGATGCAAGGTTAGGCACAGGAGAATTATGGGGGGGGGGGGGGGGGGAACCCAAGATGGAAAACTCAGCTCTTATTGGAACCTTTTACTTTTCCAACAAAAACAAAAAAATATTCCTCCTGGAGTTGAGTTGTGAAATGAACTGGAATAACTTCCTAGTGGCAGCTGATGCTCGGTGTTGGGATACAGTGCCAACATGTAACAGAATAAAGCACATAATAAAGGCCCTGTACTATTGTGAGACGTTGAGACTGCAAGATGGATACCTCATCGCTGGTACAATCTTGTGTTTGAAAAAGTATTTCAAACTGGTTCTACAGCTGTGCCCAATAGGAGGACACTTTTTGGTTCTAGGTAGAACCTCTTTTGGTTCCAGGTAGAACCTCTTTTTGGTTCTAGGTAGAACCTCTTTTGATTCCTCTGTGGAAAGGGTTCTACACGGAACCAAAACAGGTTCTTCAAAGGGTTCTCCTATGGGGACAGCAGAAGAAACCTTTTTTGGTACCAGATAGCAACTTTTTTTTTTCAAGGAGTGTAAAGAATAGGAAATTAGATGTTAAAAAATAAATGTTGTCAAATGACATTTAAATGACTTTATATAAACTTTATCCAACTTTAGTATGTTCTTTTTTTTCTCGCAAAGATAACGTAACTGTGTAAGGGGGTAAACTCTTAAGATAAAAAATATGGAGAAACCCTCAAGAGGAAAAGACAGTCCCCTCTTCCAGCCTTCATGGTGCCCTCACCTAAACACAAAGAAATCCCTACAAACGAATGAGACAAGACCTGCGCGGTTCTGAAGGTTAATCATAGCTGGATGAATTCAAACAAATCTCTCTGTCAGGGAGGTAGAGAGGAACATCAATGGAGCTTTTCCCGGTTATATATCTTTTACCTCAAGTGAAGCAATCTTTTTTTTTTTTGACAAAAAATAAATAAATATGGAAAGTGCTATTGATCAGCACCTGCAAAGCTAACCACCAGGGATACTCAGGGTATCTGTGTTGAGCTGGGTGAGCGCCAGGGAGAATTACTAGTATCTATATTTTAAGGGGAATAGTGTCCAAATTGGTACAGTATACTGAAGCAGATCAATATTATGGAGTGAAGTGCAAGAACAAGACATTGTAATAGGACTTACAAAAAAAAAAGAGGCTATTTCTGTTAAATAAGGCAATAGAATTGTTAGGTTTCATTGTAAATGGGATAGAAAAAAAAGAGACTTTCATTGCAAATTGGCCGTGATTAGAGTAGTACTGTACTCAACACAGAGTCTGCATTTATTTACCTGTAGACATTTTGGAGCGGCACCTTTTAAGCAAGTTTGAATCCCCCCCCCTTTCAATTACACGTTAGCTGACATTTGCTTACCCTTTATGGGGTGGGTATTTAATCAGTTCTGATCTAAGACTTACAGGGATGGGGGGGGGACCTGCTTGATTTAATATCATCCTCACGTTAAACAGAAATCTGAACCATTTGTCACATGCTGTAATTGAAGTCTAAAGGGTACTGAGGGTTACATTAAGTTGTATGTCAGACAAACACTTATTCATCTCAGGTGCCTTACTGCATTTGACTTATCGTCCGTCGGGGGATTTAATGAAGGATCAGTCTGGTGTTGAGATTCCGCTCTAAGAAGGATCAGTCTGGTGTTGAGATTCTGCTCTAAGAAGGATCAGTCTGGTGTTGAGATTCCGCTCTAAGAAGGATCAGTCTGGTGTTGAGATTCTGTTCTAAGAAGGATCAGTCTGGTGTTGAGATTCATCTCTAAGAAGGATCAGTCTGGTGTTGAGATTCTGTTCTAAGAAGGATCAGTCTGGCGTTGAGATTCCGCTCTAAGAAGGATCAGTCTGGTGTTGAGATTCTGTTCTAAGAAGGATCAGTCTGGTGTTGAGATTCATCTCTAAGAAGGATCAGTCTGGTGTTGAGATTCTGCTCTAAGAAGGATCAGTCTGGTGGTCAGATTCCGCTCTAAGAAGGATCAGTCTGGCGTTGAGATTCTGTTCTAAGAAGGATCAGTCTGGTGTTGAGATTCTGCTCTAAGAAGGATCAGTCTGGTGTTGAGATTCCACTCTAAGAAGAATCAGTCTGGTGTTGAGATTCCGCTCAGAAAGGGATCAGTCTGGTGTTGAGATTCTGTTCTAAGAAGGATCAGTCTGGTGTTGAGATTCCGCTCTAAGAAGGATCAGTCTGGTGTTGAGATTCTGTTCTAAGAAGGATCAGTCTGGTGTTGAGATTCTGCTCCCAGAAGGATCAGTCTGGTGTTGAGATTCCGCTCTAAGAAGGATCAGTCTGGTGTTGAGATTCTGTTCTAAGAAGGATCATTCTGGTGTTGAGATTCTGCTCCCAGAAGGATCAGTCTGGTGTTGAGATTCTGCTCTAAGAAGGATCAGTCTGGTGTTATGATTCCGCTCCCAGAAGGATCAGTCTGGTGAGAGAGAGAGAGTCTGTGGTCTGTGACCTAGCCATCACCGCCAGTCTGTCTTCCTAGTGAGAGAGAGAGTCTGTGGTCTGTGACCTAGCCATCACCACCAGTCTGTCTTCCTAGTGGGAGAGAGAGTCTGTGGTCTGTGACCTAGCCATCACCAGCTGGGAAGCAATGAGCAGTTACAGAGGAGACCTGGCTAGAGCTGCTAATGCAATGGACCATCATTGTGCATCCCAAATGGGAGCCTGGTTCCCCATAGTGCACTACTATAGACCAAGTCTCATAGGGCTCTGGTCAAAAGTAGTGTACTACTATAGACCAAGTCTCATAGGGCTCTGGTCAAAAGTAGTGCACTACTATAGACCAAGTCCCATAGGGCTCTGGTCAAAAGTAGTGCACTACTATAGACCAAGTCTCATAGGGCTCTGGTCAAAAGTAGTGCACTACTATAGAACAAGTCTCATAGGGCTCTGGTCAAAAGTAGTGCACTGCTATAGACCAAGTCTCATAGGGCTTTGGTCAAAAGTAGTGCACTACTATAGACCAAGTCCCATAGGCTCTGGTCAAAAGTAGTGCACTATATAGGGAATAGGGTGCCATTTGGGATGCAAATCAAGTGATTAAATAAAGTGTTGTGCTGCTCTGAGAAAATGCTTTTCTGTCTTAGAGGTTGTTGTTTTCATCTCCCTGTTTGTCTTGTCTGTTGTTGTTTTAAAGCTTTTCAAGGAGAGTAAGTTATTTCACTGCTAATTAGTTGTGCCTCGCTGGCACAGAGGAGGTAGTAAACAAATCGCCAGCAAGTAAAGGAGTCTTTTACTTTTTAAGATAAAGACACAATGTTACGAATGTCGATTAGCTTTTTTTTTTCAGTAGAATTGCTAAATTTCTATGTTTCACCAATATTCAAATGGTGTTAAGTTAAATGAAACAATCCCCAAATGATTTGCCAATGTCAGGAACCACCAACCAGAAACACAGAGGGTTCCAGGTAGAAGGCAACGAGCCCAGGCACGGGAGAACAGATTTAAATGTTTTTGTCTTAGCAGTGCATTGTTTTATTATTAACAAAGTGTGTGAAATTATTTATCGTCAGTAACTTTCTTCCAAAAGTGTCATGTTTAGTTGGGGGGCCATTTCCACTGACACACACACACACATCCTCTGACTCCAACATTTCATATTTTAAACCCTTGTTGAAAACCTGCAACCCATTAATGAGATGGTTTCCTACGTTGCCCCAGGGCATTTTAAAACATGGGTGCTTATCCGATCACTCACGATGTGACACAAACTTTAAATAGAGACAAGTGACAAGTATAGTCCAGTTTTACAGGGCATTATGGGACAGAACTGGGTAAAGCTGAAACGCTGGGACGGACGGGCAGGTAAAGATAAAACTAATTAGACAGGCCTGTAAATGTGTTTTTTTCTCTACGCTGGTTTAATGAGGTTCTAATATTACTCACAAGGATGTCCTGTCAGTCATACTCAGCTGTAGATGATGTGTCCCAGTGTTGGGAAGGGGGGGTTTAGCTCAAAGGCCCCCCATGGCAGTTATACTGATGTCTTGTTGCTCCTGCTAACGACACAGAGGAGAAATGCAAGGCCACAGGATGCCACTCTACCACATGAATGTTAAAGAGATAAGGTATCAAATGGAGCCTGCTAGTCAGGTGTTTCTGAGGGTCAGAGTGTTGTATTGTATCTGGTTAGTCAGGTGTTTCTGAGGGTCAGAGTGTTGTATTGTATCTGGCTAGTCAGGTGTTTCTGAGGGTCAGAGTATTGTATTGTACCTGGCTAGTCAGGTGTTTCTGAGGGTCAGAGTGTTGTATTGTATCTGGCTAGTCAGGTGTTTCTGAGGGTCAGAGTGTTGTATTGTACCTGGTTAGTCAGGTGTTTCTGAGGGTCAGAGTGTTGTATTGTACCTGGTTGGTCAGGTGTTATTGAGGGTCAGAGTATTGTATTGTATCTGGTTAGTCAGGTGTTTCTGAGGGTCAGAGTATTGTATTGTATCTGACTAGTCAGGTGTTTCTGAGGGTCAGAGTGTTGTATTGTATCTGACTAGTCAGGTGTTTCTGAGGGTCAGAGTATTGTATTGTATCTGACTAGTCAGGTGTTTCTGAGGGTCAGAGTATTGTATTGTACCTGGTTGGTCAGGTGTTTCTGAGGGTCAGAGTATTGTATTGTACCTGGTTGGTCAGGTGTTTCTGAGGGTCAGAGTATTGTATTGTATCTGACTAGTCAGGTGTTTCTGAGGGTCAGAGTATTGTATTGTACCTGGTTGGTCAGGTGTTTCTGAGGGTCAGAGTATTGTATTGTATCTGACTAGTCAGGTGTTTCTGAGGGTCAGAGTATTGTATTGTACCTGGCTAGTCAGGTGTTTCTGAGGGTCAGAGTATTGTATTGTATCTGGCTAGTCAGGTGTTTCTGAGGGTCAGAGTATTGTATTGTATCTGACTAGTCAGGTGTTTCTGAGGGTCAGAGTATTGTATTGTATCTGACTAGTCAGGTGTTTCTGAGGGTCAGAGTATTGTATTGTATCTGGCTAGTCAGGTGTTTCTGAGGGTCAGAGTATTGTATTGTACCTGGCTAGTCAGGTGTTTCTGATGGTCAGAGTGTTGTATTGTATCTGACTAGTCAGGTGTTTCTGATGGTCAGAGTGTTGTATTGTACCTGGCTAGTCAGGTGTTTCTGAGGGTCAGAGTATTGTATTGTATCTGGCTAGTCAGGTGTTTCTGAGGGTCAGAGTGTTGTATTGTACCTGGCTAGTCAGGTGTTTCTGAGGGTCAGAGTGTTGTATTGTATCTGGCTAGTCAGGTGTTTCTGAGGGTCAGAGTATTGTATTGTACCTGGCTAGTCAGGTGTTTCTGAGGGTCAGAGTGTTGTATTGTATCTGGCTAGTCAGGTGTTTCTGAGGGTCAGAGTATTGTATTGTATCTGGCTAGTCAGGTGTTTCTGAGGGTCAGAGTGTTGTATTGTACCTGGCTAGTCAGGTGTTTCTGAGGGTCAGAGTGTTGTATTGTATCTGGCTAGTCAGGTGTTTCTGAGGGTCAGAGTATTGTATTGTATCTGGCTAGTCAGGTGTTTCTGAGGGTCAGAGTGTTGTATTGTACCTGGCTAGTCAGGTGTTTCTGAGGGTCAGAGTGTTGTATTGTATCTGGCTAGTCAGGTGTTTCTGAGGGTCAGAGTGTTGTATTGTACCTGGCTAGTCAGGTGTTTCTGAGGGTCAGGGTATTGTATTGTACCTGGCTAGTCAGGTGTTTCTGAGGGTCAGAGTATTGTATTGTATCTGGCTAGTCAGGTGTTTCTGAGGGTCAGAGTGTTGTATTGTACCTGGCTAGTCAGGTGTTTTTGAGGGTCAGGGTATTGTATTGTATCTGGCTAGTCAGGTGTTTCTGAGGGTCAGAGTGTTGTATTGTACCTGGTTAGTCAGGTGTTTCTGAGGGTCAGAGTATTGTATTGTATCTGGCTAGTCAGGTGTTTCTGAGGGTCAGAGTGTTGTATTGTACCTGGCTAGTCAGGTGTTTCTGAGGGTCAGAGTATTGTATTGTATCTGACTAGTCAGGTGTTTCTGAGGGTCAGAGTGTTGTATTGTATCTGACTAGTCAGGTGTTTCTGAGGGTCAGAGTATTGTATTGTACCTGGTTGGTCAGGTGTTTCTGAGGGTCAGAGTGTTGTATTGTATCTGACTAGTCAGGTGTTTCTGAGGGTCAGAGTATTGTATTGTACCTGGTTGGTCAGGTGTTTCTGAGGGTCAGAGTATTGTATTGTATCTGACTAGTCAGGTGTTTCTGAGGGTCAGAGTATTGTATTGTACCTGGTTGGTCAGGTGTTTCTGAGGGTCAGAGTATTGTATTGTATCTGACTAGTCAGGTGTTTCTGAGGGTCAGAGTATTGTATTGTATCTGGTTAGTCAGGTGTTTCTGAGGGTCAGAGTGTTGTATTGTACCTGGCTAGTCAGGTGTTTCTGAGGGTCAGAGTGTTGTATTGTATCTGACTAGTCAGGTGTTTCTGATGGTCAGAGTGTTGTATTGTACCTGGCTAGTCAGGTGTTTCTGAGGGTCAGAGTATTGTATTGTATCTGACTAGTCAGGTGTTTCTGATGGTCAGAGTGTTGTATTGTACCTGGCTAGTCAGGTGTTTCTGAGGGTCAGAGTATTGTATTGTATCTGACTAGTCAGGTGTTTCTGAGGGTCAGAGTGTTGTATTGTACCTGGCTAGTCAGGTGTTTCTGAGGGTCAGAGTGTTGTATTGTATCTGGCTAGTCAGGTGTTTCTGAGGGTCAGAGTATTGTATTGTATCTGGCTAGTCAGGTGTTTCTGAGGGTCAGAGTGTTGTATTGTACCTGGCTAGTCAGGTGTTTCTGAGGGTCAGGGTATTGTATTGTACCTGGCTAGTCAGGTGTTTCTGAGGGTCAGAGTATTGTATTGTATCTGGCTAGTCAGGTGTTTCTGAGGGTCAGAGTGTTGTATTGTACCTGGCTAGTCAGGTGTTTCTGAGGGTCAGGGTATTGTATTGTATCTGGCTAGTCAGGTGTTTCTGAGGGTCAGAGTGTTGTATTGTACCTGGTTAGTCAGGTGTTTCTGAGGGTCAGAGTATTGTATTGTATCTGGCTAGTCAGGTGTTTCTGAGGGTCAGAGTGTTGTATTGTACCTGGCTAGTCAGGTGTTTCTGAGGGTCAGAGTATTGTATTGTATCTGACTAGTCAGGTGTTTCTGAGGGTCAGAGTGTTGTATTGTATCTGACTAGTCAGGTGTTTCTGAGGGTCAGAGTATTGTATTGTATCTGGCTAGTCAGGTGTTTCTGAGGGTCAGAGTATTGTATTGTACCTGGCTAGTCAGGTGTTTCTGATGGTCAGAGTGTTGTATTGTATCTGACTAGTCAGGTGTTTCTGATGGTCAGAGTGTTGTATTGTACCTGGCTAGTCAGGTGTTTCTGAGGGTCAGAGTGTTGTATTGTATCTGACTAGTCAGGTGTTTCTGAGGGTCAGAGTATTGTATTGTATCTGGCTAGTCAGGTGTTTCTGAGGGTCAGAGTATTGTATTGTACCTGGCTAGTCAGGTGTTTCTGATGGTCAGAGTGTTGTATTGTATCTGACTAGTCAGGTGTTTCTGATGGTCAGAGTGTTGTATTGTACCTGGCTAGTCAGGTGTTTCTGAGGGTCAGAGTGTTGTATTGTATCTGGCTAGTCAGGTGTTTCTGAGGGTCAGAGTATTGTATTGTATCTGGCTAGTCAGGTGTTTCTGAGGGTCAGAGTATTGTATTGTATCTGGCTAGTCAGGTGTTTCTGAGGGTCAGAGTGTTGTATTGTACCTGGCTAGTCAGGTGTTTCTGAGGGTCAGAGTATTGTATTGTACCTGGCTAGTCAGGTGTTTCTGATGGTCAGAGTGTTGTATTGTATCTGACTAGTCAGGTGTTTCTGATGGTCAGAGTGTTGTATTGTACCTGGCTAGTCAGGTGTTTCTGATGGTCAGAGTGTTGTATTGTACCTGGCTAGTCAGGTGTTTCTGAGGGTCAGAGTATTGTATTGTATCTGACTATTCAGGTGTTTCTGAGGGTCCGAGTGTTGTATTGTACCTGGCTAGTCAGGTGTTTCTGAGGGTCAGAGTGTTGTATTGTATCTGGCTAGTCAGGTGTTTCTGAGGGTCAGAGTATTGTATTGTATCTGGCTAGTCAGGTGTTTCTGAGGGTCAGAGTGTTGTATTGTACCTGGCTAGTCAGGTGTTTCTGAAGGTCAGGGTATTGTATTGTACCTGGCTAGTCAGGTGTTTCTGAGGGTCAGAGTATTGTATTGTATCTGGCTAGTCAGGTGTTTCTGAGGGTCAGAGTGTTGTATTGTACCTGGCTAGTCAGGTGTTTCTGAGGGTCAGGGTATTGTATTGTATCTGGCTAGTCAGGTGTTTCTGAGGGTCAGAGTGTTGTATTGTACCTGGTTAGTCAGGTGTTTCTGAGGGTCAGAGTATTGTATTGTATCTGGCTAGTCAGGTGTTTCTGAGGGTCAGAGTGTTGTATTGTACCTGGCTAGTCAGGCGTTTCTGAGGGTCAGAGTATTGTATTGTACCTGGTTGGTCAGGTGTTTCTGAGGGTCAGAGTATTGTATTGTACCTGGTTAGTCAGGTGTTTCTGAGGGTCAGAGTATTGTATTGTACCTGGCTAGTCAGGTGTTTCTGAGGGTCAGAGTATTGTATTGTACCTGGTTAGTCAGGTGTTTCTGAGGGTCAGAGTATTGTATTGTACCTGGCTAGTCAGGTGTTTCTGAGGGTCAGAGTGTTGTATTGTACCTGGTTCGTCAGGTGTTTCTGAGGGTCAGAGTATTGTATTGTACCTGGCTAGTCAGGTGTTTCTCAGTGACTGGGACTCTCTTCTACATAACTGATGGGGTAGATTCATATAAATCTTCTTCAGTTAAGTTAGTTAAGAACAAATTCTTATTTACAATGATGGCCTATCGGGGAACAGTGGGTTAAACTGCCTTGTTCAGGGGGGCAGAACGACAGATTTGAACCTTGTCAGCTCAGGGATATGAGTTACTGGCCCAACACTCTAACCAATAGGCTCCCTGCAGCCCCTAAATAAAGAGCATTTAAAACTTGATTGACCAAAAGGAGATTTGTATAATCCTGTATGTATCGTGTATTGCCCTCGGCCTCTTCAAGGCAGTATAATAAAGGCCAAACAACAAGTCCCTGAATGACTCTACAGGTAACCAGTGAAAAAGGAGAGAGTATTACATGATTACTCTGTGTGGAATCACCATACACATCTGTGTTCCCATATAGGCACAGGAGAATCTGCATCCTGCCAGCCCCTGAGCTGAACCATGGAATTATAAAGACAACACACCAGCCATTCAGACAGACAGACAGACAGACAGACAGGCAGGCAGGAAGGTAGGCAGGCAGGCAGGAAGGTAGGCAGGCAGGCAGACAGACAGACAGACAGACAGATACAGACGGACAGGCAGGCAGGGCTTTAGGAGATTATACTGACAATATATGCCAAGTACCATGCCCAAATTGGCAGTTAATGAGGTTTGCATTTAAATCCCGGCGAAGTGAAGTGGCACTCTGAATGTGGACGAAAGTGAGGTGCCTCTTCAGCGCTGGTGAGTTAATGCAGGTTAAGCGAGAGAGGGAGACGGAGGGAGAGAGAGAGAGAGAGAGGGAGCGCGAGGATTGCAAAGAAGGGGTCAGCCGCGGTAATAGAATACTGCCCTTCAACGACAGCTTCCTCTTGAGTTTGAGTGTGTCGCAGCCGTTGTAGACTCCTGTCGTCTGGTTGGCCTCCTGTTTAACGGTTAGGAAACAGCACAGGTGGATACGCATTTATTTCCCTCATTACTCATGTTAGAGGAGGGCTGGTTAAACTCATGAATGCGCAATTTCAATCTGTCCACAGTCACTTTAGGAAATAACAGACAGCATGGTCTCTATTTAGACAGAATTGCGTGTTTGTGCCTGTGTGCCTGTGAAATAGTATTTCAGTCATTCCCCAAACCTATGTATACAGTGTGTAGTTAAATAGCCTAAGTAGATGTAAGTGCTTGGCCTCTAGGCTACTCCTATAACCTGTTAACATTTCAACCTCAGCAGATTCAGCTTGACCTCTAGGTTACTCTTATAAATCCTCTACAGCATAGGTGAGTCCACCGCGTGACGGTTGAGCTAACGCAGGCTAATGCGATTAGCATTCGGTTGTTAGTAACAAGAACATTTCCCAGGACAAAGGCATATCTGATATTGGTTAGAAAGCTTAAATTCTTGTTCATCTAACCGTGTTGTCAGATTCAACGTGACCTCCAGGCTACTCCTATAACCTAAAGACTTTACCAATTCACTCTCAGCAGTTTCAGCTTGGAAAAAAGGCCGATGTATTGCTCCACTCAGCTGAAAGGCTTGAGCCTTCATGGATGACTAGCCTGTATGGCTAAAATGCACACCTGAGCAAAAGTGGAAGGAAAACCTTAATCTCAGTTTCTCTGCCAGACAGACATGTCATCATGCTAAGATCTTGGCCGTAGAAACACACCGTTAAAAAAAAAAGTTTGTCAATGTTTAAAAACGATTCAAATGTTGTTGTATTTCTCTCCAAGCTGTGAAACACATTCCAAGATACGAGCCCAACACTGCCACCAAATGTCATAAGACATCACTGTGGAGGAAAACACTATGCTTCATATCATAATGGTTGAAAACACCATGCTTCATATCATAATGGTGGAAACACCATGCTTCATATCATAATGGAGGAAAACACCATGCTTCATATCATAATGGAGGAAAACACCATGCTTCATATCATAATGGAGGAAACACCATGCTTCATATCATAATGGTGGAAACACCATGCTTCATATCATAATGGAGGAAAACACCATGCTTCATATCATAATGGAGGAAAACACCATGCTTCATATCATAATGGAGGAAACACCATGCTTCATATCATAATGGAGGAAAACACCATGCTTCATATCATAATGGAGGAAAACACCATGCTTCATATCCTAGTGGTTGAAACCCCATGCTTCATATCCTAGTGGAGGAAAACACCATGCTTCATATCATAATGGAGGAAAACACCATGCTTCATATCATAATGGAGGAAAACACCATGCTTCATATCATAATGGAGGAAAACACCATGCTTCATATCCTAGTGGAGGAAAACACCATGCTTCATATCCTAGTGGAGGAAAACACCAGGCTTCATATCCTAGTGGTTGAAAGGACTATGCTTCATATCCTAGTGGAGGAAAACACCAGGCTTCATATCCTAGTGGTTGAAAGGACTAAGCTTCATATCCTAGTGGTTGAAAGGACTATGCTTCATATCCTAGTGGTTGAAAGGACTATGCTTCATTACTATTCAATGTGAATGGAAACTCACTAAAGCACCGTGGTTCTTTTCAACTTTATTTGAAATAAATCCCTATTCTTCCAGACACACTGTATATCTGAAATTCCCCCCTGTCTACTACATGGCGCTTGTGCTATATAACAAAATAACAAAAACAAATAAAATAAAATGTAAAAACATTGATAAAACAGCACGAGGGTGCTTTATATATTCTATATGCCTATATCACTGCCCAGCTGTCAACTCATTCCATTCTGTATGTGGAACTAGACGTCGACTCGGAATTGATCAGAACCCCTTTTTTTCTTCTCAACACAGACATGTCAACAGCTCTGTGATATGTCATAAACCAGAATCTCACAAGACAATAATGATACTTATCAGTCACTAGCCTTGGGTTTTTACGCACCGAGATGGAAGAAAATGAACACATATCTCCAGTTTGGATGTTATTGGACCTCAGAAAACAACATAGATTTTTGGGGGGGTTTGTTGTGGTGCTGATAATTCACTCCCAGCTAGAGATTGATGACTACGACAAGTCCATAAAAGATGTTACCGCTATATTTCACAGCTAGGATTTATTTCAGGACGTTGTCAAGGCGTTTCTAGAAAACAAGAAACAATTCAATAAATGTCATACAATTTCATACTTTAAAGGTCCAGTACAGTCAAAAATGTGACTTTCCAGTGTTTTATAGAGACAGTATTTCAACATTATGAGGTTGGAATAACACTTTTGAAATTGTGAAAATTATAATAATGCCCCTTTTGGTGTAAGAGCTATTTGAAAAAAGATGATTGAAATTTTTACCTGTTTTGGTAGGATGGAGGCCTTCCCGATGACATCAACAGGCAGTACATTAGTTAATAAATAGACCAATAAGAAAGAGGGTTCCGAACCTCTCTGCCAATAACATGTAGTTTTCAGTTCTCCCCTCCCCATAGCTCTCCCAGACAGTGCTTACTCGAGAGATTGCTATTTCTTTTTTGACCATTTTAATTTAAAACAGTCACAGTAATGTCATTCATTTGTTACCCAGAAATGATTTGATTTTGAGATTTAAGATTTAAAAAAAAATTCTGCATTGGGACCTTTATTTTTAAACAGAACTTTCTTTAAGATTTTTTATTCCCAGTATTTGAATAAGAGTCTAACAGTAACAGTCTGTATGTTAACAATGCTTCTACAACTGTTTTGGACCATGGCAATTTAATGAGCTGCATTTGGATATATGGGGGGAAGGTGGCTAAGCTGGGTCTGTCAAAAAACAAACTGACCTATGTGACCATACACGTCACTTAGCCCCTTTGGTGAGATAATTACCGTTGTAGTACGATCAGCACTTTGTAAAAGTGACTGGGACTCTCTTGACTAATTTTCCTTCCGATTTAATACTCCTACGCTCCAAGCTAATGGTATTCTTCTTCTCTCTTTGCGACTATCACTTCTCCATTTTTTTTCAGCGCGCGAGTGTACATTCGCAGATTCATTTGTTTCGTTGTTTTGCGAGAATTTGAAGATTCTCTCTGGCTCAATGGGATGGAAGATGTAGTTATTTTATGTATTTTAAGTAGTACTGTGAAGAAACAGTAGAATATAAGTATTTACACGGTAATAAAATACGTAGCGTGATAGAATCCAGATGATCTTCACGAGAGACAAACGACTAGAGGAAGTTTGGCACAAGGAGGAATGGTAACAGCGTGTGTGATAAGCTAACACACACACACACACACACACACACACACACACACACACACACAATTCCCCCACAATGCCGTTGTGTGATCCCTGACATCACAGGTCACCTGTCCCTCCCTCTGACCTCTTACAGCATGTTTCCAAACGCCCATTCCACAACTCTCCAGTCACTAGTAAAATACTTCCTGTTTAACAGGAAGTTGCTCATCACACCTGCCAGAGTTAAGACGCTCAACAACATGACATGCCAGCCTGCAGGAAGCTATATAATTTATACTGTGTTTCACCACATCCATGTAAACACTCGGAGTGTGTGCCAAATGGCAGCATATTCCCTATTTAGTGCAGAGCTCTTTCTGGTCAAACGTACAGCACTATAAAGGGAATGGGAGCCATTTGGGATGCAAATCCATGGACTCGCGTGATGGTGTTTTCCTTCTGTTAATAGGTGGACTTTAGGTCAGTACACTAGCTGCAGTAGACCAGCAGAGCTGAGGTGAAGTCGTAGCAGAGCTGAGGTGAAGTTGTAGCAGAGCTGAGGTGAAGTCGTATCAGAGCTGAGGTGAAGTCGTATCAGAGCTGAGGTGAAGTCGTATCAGAGCTGAGGTGAAGTTGTAGCAGAGCTGAGGTGAAGTCGTAGCAGAGCTGAGGTGAAGTCGTATCAGAGCTGAGGTGAAGTCGTATCAGAGCTGAGGTGAAGTCGTAGCAGAGCTGAGGTGAAGTCGTATCAGAGCTGAGGTGAAGTCGTATCAGAGCTGAGGTGAAGTTGTATCAGAGCTGAGGTGAAGTTGTATCAGGGCTGAGGTGAAGTTGTAGCAGAGCTGAGGTGAAGTCGTAGCAGAGCTGAGGTGAAGTTGTATCAGAGCTGAGGTTAAGTTGTAGCAGAGCGGAGGTGAAGTCGTATCAGAGCTGAGGTGAAGTTGTATCAGAGCTGAGGTGAAGTCGTAACAGGGCTGAGGTGAAGTTGTATCAGAGCTGAGGTGAAGTCGTATCAGAGCTGAGGTGAAGTTGTATCAGAGCTGAGGTGAAGTTGTATCAGAGCTGAGGTGAAGTCGTAGCAGAGCTGAGGTGAAGTTGTATCAGAGCTGAGGTGAAGTTGTATCAGAGCTGAGGTGAAGTTGTATCAGAGCGGAGGTGAAGTCGTATCAGAGCTGAGGTGAAGTTGTATCAGAGCTGAGGTGAAGTCGTAGCAGAGCTGAGGTGAAGTCAAACCGTGGCTGATGAATGTCCAACCGTGGCAGATTCACAGCCCAGATCCTAGTGCTGCTATAGAGGAAACTAATGGCTTACAGAGAAAACCGAGGTCTAGCTAACTCTTCCTCCATCACACACACACACCCACACCCACACCCACACACACACACACACACACACCCACACACACACACACACCCCAAATAACTACCAGATAAAAGCCTTTTGCCCCCCTCCTCCTCTTTCACTCCAGCCCTCTTCACTCTCCCCCACTGTTCTCCCCGTTTCCAGAGGAACCCGGAGCATTGGTGGCAGACTGCTGGACGGGGTGGCTAGCATCTGTGGTCTGGGTATGCTGCTGTCTTGTCTGGGTGGCAGACCTCTGGACGGGGTGGCTAGCATCTGTGGTCTGGGTATGCTGCTGTCTTGTCTAGGTGGCAGGCGGGAGAGGGGCATCTGTGGTCTGGGTGGCAGGCGGGAGAGGGACATCTGTGGTCTGGGTATGCTGCTGTCTTGTCTGGGTGGCAGGTGGGAGAGGGGCATCTGTGGTCTGGGTATGCTGCTGTCTTGTCTGGGTGGCAGGTTGGAGAGGGGCATCTGTGGTCTGGGTATGCTGCTGTCTTGTCTGGGTGGCAGGTGGGAGAGGGACATCTGTGGTCTGGGGATGCTGCTGTCTTGTCTGGGTGGCAGGTGGGAGGGGGAGGCATTGGCTAGTGTTTAGGACAGTTCAGCGCTACTCCAGTGCTACCCCCATACCCCAGTCTGACACCCGGCCTCTCTGCCTACCTTTACTAAGCATATGTTTTTTCTCTCTCTCTCCCCTCTTCCTCTCTTCATGGGCCATCAGGACAGTTCAGGATATCAGGACAGTTCAGAATATCAGGAGAGTTCAGGATATCAGGAGTGTTCAGGACATCAGGAGAGTTCTGGACATCAGTACAGTTCAGGGCATCAGGAGCGTTCAGGACATCAGGAGAGTTCAGGATATCAGGAGAGTTCAGAATATCAGGAAAGTCCTGGACATCAGTACAGTTCAGGGCATCAGGAGAGTTCAGGACATCAGGAGAGTTCAGGACATCAGGAGAGTTCAGGACATCAGGAGAGTTCAGGACATCAGGAGAGTTCTGGACATCAGGAGAGTTCAGGACATCCGGAGAGTTCAGGACATCAGGAGAGTTCAGGACATCAGGAGAGTTCAGGACATAAGGAGAGTTCAGGACATCAGGAGAGTTCTGGACATCAGGAGAGTTCAGGACATCCGGAGAGTTCAGGACATCAGGAGAGTTCAGGACATCAGGACAATTCAGGATATCAGGAGAGTTCAGGATATCAGGAGAGTTCAGGACATCAGGAGAGTTCAGGACATCAGGAGAGTTCAGGACATCAGGAGAGTTCAGGACATCAGGAGAGTTGAGGACATCAGGACATTTCAGGATATCAGGAGAGTTCAGGATATCAGGAGAGTTCAGGACATCAGGAGAGTTCAGGAAGGTGTAAAACTCCTCTTTCCTTGTATCTTTTGTTACCTTGTTCCTCTCTGAAAGTTTGCATAGCACTAGGAGGATTTGGGGGGAGGTCCAAAAATAACATTTGTGTTATACGTCATTAATCATTTTTTACTCTATGTTAACTTGACCTGCCGCATTGGTACAGCAGAAATCCCAACTGGTAGGTGCTCCTGCATGGGGCCTCGTTACAGGAAGACAGTGCTCCTGCATGGGGCCTCGTTACAGGGAGACGGTGCTCCTGCATGGGGCCTCGCTACAGGAAGACAGTGCTCCTGCATGGGGCCTCGCTACAGGAAGATGGGGCTCCAGTATGGGGCCTCGTTACAGGAATATGGTGCTCCTGCAAGGGGCCTCGTTACAGGAAGACGGTGCTCCTGCATGGGGCCTCGTTACAGGAAGATGGTGCTCCTACATGGGGCCTCGTTAAAGGAAGATTGTGCTCCTGCGTGGGGCCTCGTTACAGGGAGATGGTGCTCCTGCATGGGGCCTCATTACAGGAAGATGGTGCTCTTGCATGGGGCCTCATTTCAGGAAGACGGTGCTCTTGCATGGGGCCTCTTTACAGGAAGACGGTGCTCGTGCATGGGGCCTGTTACAGGAAGACGGTGCTCCTGCATGGGGCCTCGTTACAGGGAGACGGTGCTCCTGCATGGGGCCTCGCTATAGGAAGACGGTGCTCCTGCATGGGGCCTCGCTACAGGAAGATGGGGCTCCAGTATGGGGCCTCGTTACAGGAATATGGTGCTCCTGCAAGGGGCCTCGTTACAGGAAGACGGTGCTCCTGCATGGGGCCTCGTTACAGGAAGATGGTGCTCCTACATGGGGCCTCGTTAAAGGAAGATTGTGCTCCTGCATGGGGCCTCGTTACAGGAAGACGGTGCTCTTGCATGGGGCCTCGTTACAGGAAGATGGTGCTCCTGCATGGGGCCTCATTACAGGAAGATGGTGCTCTTGCATGGGGCCTCATTTCAGGAAGACGGTGCTCTTGCATGGGGCCTCTTTACAGGAAGACGGTGCTCGTGCATGGGGCCTGTTACAGGACGACGGTGCTCCTGCATGGGGCCTCTTTACAGGAAGACGGTGCTCCTGCATGGGGCCTCGTTACAGGAAGACGGTGCTCCTGCATGGGGCCTCTTTACAGGAAGACGGTGCTCCTGCATGGGGCCTCGTTACAGGAAGACGGTGCTCCTGCATGGGGCCTCTTTACAGGAAGACGGTGCTCCTGCATGGGGCCTCATTACAGGAAGACGGTGCTCCTGCATGGGGCCTCTTTACAGGAAGACACGTCCCACTTCTTCATCATTAACATAAAGGTGAAGAGAGGTTTCCACATCACCTCACTGGTCTGACGTCACCATGGAGACTAGAGAACCACATCACCTCACTGGTCTGACGTCACCATGGAGCCTAGAGAACCACATCACCTCACTGGTCTGACGTCACCATAGAGACTAGAGAACCACATCACCTCACTGGTCTGACGTCATCATGGAGCCTAGAGAACCACATCACCTCACTGGTCTGAAGACCCCATGGAGCCTAGAGAACCACATCACCTCACTCTCCTGACGTCACCATGGAGCCTAGAGAACCACATCACCTCACTGGTCTGACATCATCATGGAGCCTAGAGAACCACATCACCTCACTGGTCTGAAGACCCCATGGAGCCTGGAGAACCACGTCACCTCACTGGTCTGAACCATCCAACAAAGTAATGGAGCCTGAGTGTTGTTCATTTCATACATGTTTAAGCCATAATAAATGTACTGGACAGATGCATGTTCCATAGACATAACGTGTAGAACAAAACACGAGAATGTTGTTCAAACCTGCTAATCATGCCTTCTGTATATTCTGACAATTTCAGTTTGATTCTGAGCTGACAGGATCATGATGAGGATGATGATGATGATGATGATGATGGCGATGATGACAACAACCACGGCCATGACTTAATATGCATGTAATGTTTAAAATTAAAAACCTAATAAAGTCGGTGCCAAATGACATGAACATCTCTTGTTGCATCTCAAGGAGTTTATTCTGACCTGCTGGGCTCTACCTCTGACCTGCTGGGCTCTACCTCTGACCTGCTGGGCTCTACCTCTGACCTGCTGGGCTCTACCTCTGACCTGCTGGGCTCTTCCTCTGACCTGCTGGGCTCTACTTCTGACCTGCTGGAATCTACCTCTGTCTTTCTCCTCCTCTGACGTGCTGGGCTCTTCCTCTGTCTTTCTCCTCCTCTGACCTGCTGGGCTCTTCCTCTGTCTTTCCCCTCCTCTGACCTGCTGGGCTCTTCCTCTGTCTTTCTCCTCCCCTGACCTGCTGGGCTCTTTCTCTGTCTTTCTCCTCCTCTGACCTGCTGGGCTCTACCTCTGTCTTTCTCCTCCTCTGACCTGCTGGGCTCTTCCTCTGTCTTTCTCCTCCTCTGACCTGCTGGGCTCTTCCTCTGTCTTTCTCCTCCTCTGACCTGCTGGGCTCTTCCTCTGTCTTTCTCCTCCTCTGACCTGCTGGGCTCTACCTCTGTCTTCCTCCTACTCTAGTCTTGCTACTGGCTGACTTCCTGCCTGCCTGCCTGACTGCCTGCCTGCCTGCCTGCCTGCCTGACTGCCTGCCTGCCTGACTGCCTGCCTGACTGCCCGCCGTTCTGCCTGACTGCCTGACTGCCTGACTGCTTGACTGCCCGCCTGTCTGCCTGTCTGCTTGACTGCCCGCCTGTCTGCCTGTCTGCCTGACTGCCCGCCTGTCTGCCTGTCTGCCTGACTGCCCGCCTGTCTGCCTGTCTGCCTGACTGCCCGCCTGCCTGCCAGCCTGACTGCCTGACTGCCTGTCACCAGCAGTTATCTGATGGAAGGTCTGATAGCGATGTTTTCCACCAACTCTTTGATGAGGAGAAGAACAAGAGGGACCTTAATAGAATTGGCATGCAGAGCTGGTAGTGATGCGTCCCTGAGCTGCCTCCTATACGCATATACTGCTCCCGGGCACTTCCTCCCAGCAGCTCACTGGCTCTAATTGTTATTAATCTACACCAATTAAAACTGGTGGCTCCCTGTCATTCTCCCCCTCCTTCACCTCCTCCACTTGACAAGCGTGTACATTGTTGACATGCAAGGAGAACTGTTGAGAAACATTTCCCCTTACAGTGTTCTCCGCTATGCTGCTGTACCTCCCCGGGTCTCTCCGCCTTTTTTTTGTGCCTAGTACCATTTGGCATTAGCAGATAAAGATAAGGCTCGTATTTGAATAACTGGGTGCTGGGCTCATATCAAATACATGTATTAGGTTACAGGATTCACTTGATTCATTAAATTTAAAGAAATCACGGGGGCCACTTTGAATCTTTTCGTCTCATAACATTACCGCAAGCCACAGATCTCTAATTTCAAGAAGAAGAGAGAGGGGCCCTGCTGAGGGCATTTTGTTCTCTCCAACTACTCTGGACAGCCTGGTGCTTCTCCCCTGAGGGAGATGGAATGTATTCATCTCCATCAATGAGCACAGTAATTATGAATTCAGCACTAATTAGTATATATACTACTTTCCTTGCATATTTGATTTCCACTGTGAGATGGTAATAAGGGAAACGCCCATTTTTTTTGTCCTATCTCATGAAGATTCCAGAATGTTAAAGGGGGAGGGCAGATGGTGCAGGGAGACAGGGGGAGACAGGGGGGGGTGCATTAAGTATATAAAACATTTAGAAAAAAAAAACTTTACAGATAATTGGTCTGGTTACTGAGGGGATAAAACAACACTCTTACCTTGCAGTTAACATCCTGCTGCCTTAAATACGCCTTTTAGGGACACAGCTGCTTTCACGCTGAAAGCTTCAGAGACGATGGAATTTCTGTCCCTATTTTATATTTGATCAAAATAACTATGTTGTGTTCTGAAAGGACTCGGTTGTAGACTGTTTAAAAAGTTGATTTCTTGCTACTGTAGTTAATTGTACCATGTTTTGCTACTGTAATTAATTGCACCATGATGTTTTGCTACTGTAGTTAATTGCACCATGATGTTTTGCTACTGTAATTAATTGCACAATGATGTTTTGCTACTGTAATTAATTGCACCATGATGTTTTGCTACTGTAGTTAATTGCACCATGATGTTTTGCTACTGTAATTAATTGCACCATGATGTTTTGCTACTGTAATTAATTGCACCATGATGTTTTGCTACTGTAATTAATTGCACCATGATGTTTTGCTACTGTAGTTAATTGCACCATGATGTTTTGTTAATTGCACCATGATGTTTTCTACTGTAGTTAATTGCACCACAATGTTTTCTACTGTAGTTAATTGCACCATGATGTTTTGTTACTGTAATTAATTGCACCATGATGTTTTGCTACTGTAATAATTGCACCATGATGTTTTGTTACTGTAATTAATTGCACCATGATGTTTTGTTACTGTAATTAATTGCACCATGATGTATTGTTACTGTAATTAATTGCACCATGATGTTTTGTTACTGTAATTCATTGCACCATGATGTTTTGTTACTGTAATTAATTGCACCATGATGTTTTGCTACTGTAATTAACTGCACCATGATGTTTTGCTACTGTAATTAATTGCACCACAATGTTTTGCTACTGTAATTAATTGCACCATGATGTTTTGCTACTGTAATTAACTGCACCATGATGTTTTGCTACTGTAATTAATTGCACCATGATGTTTTGCTACTGTAATTAATTGCACCATGATGTTTTGCTACTGTAGTTAATTGCACCATGATGTTTTGTTACTGTAATTAATTGCACCATGATGTTTTGCTACTGTAACTAATTGCACCATGATGTTTTTCTACTGTAGTTAATTGCACCATGATGTTTTGCTACTGTAATTAATTGCACCATGATGTTTTGTTACTGTAATTAATTGCACCATGATGTTTTGTTACTGTAATTAATTGCACCATGATGTTTTGTTACTGTAATTAATAGCACCATGATGTTTTGTTACTGTAGTTAATTGCACCATGAGGTTTTGCTACTGTAATTAATTGCACCATGATGTTTTGTTACTGTAGTTAATTGCACCATGAGGTTTTGCTACTGTAATTAACTGCATCATGATGTTTTGTTACTGTAGTTAATTGCACCATGATGTTTTGTTACTGTAGTTAATTGCACCATGAGGTTTTGCTACTGTAATTAATTGCACCATGATGTTTTGCTACTGTAATTAATTGCACCATGATGTTTTGTTACTGTAATTAATTGCACCATTATGTTTTGTTACTGTAATTAATTGCACCATGATGTTTTGTTACTGTAATTAATTGCACCATGATGTTTTGTTACTGTAGTTAATTGCACCATGATGTTTTGCTACTGTAACTAATTGCACCATGATGTTTTGCTACTGTAATTAATTGCACCATGATGTTTTGCTACTGTAATTAATTGCACCATGATGTTTTGTTACTGTAGTTAATTGCACCATGATGTTTTGACAAAATAATCTTTCGGAGAGTCTGGGAGTTAAACAGAACATTTGAACCTATTTAATCTACTTCATATCATGTGCTTCTCACCAATACACAGGCCTTCAGCAATAATTGGTCAAATCTAAACTTGAATTGAAAATAACGATGATAACAATAAAATAAAACAAATCCAAGTTAGACCTAAAGGTTACATTTAGTCATTCTCATTACTGAATTCAGTGGAACGAGGGCATTTCTCCTCACAGGAAATTGTCAATAAAATATGTCAGGATATCCTATTCACAGTTTTCTCCTTTCGTCCACATATGGCCTTTGAACGTAGCCACACAGGGAAACATTGAAATGCTTAGTTTTTTTTAATACTTCTGTTTTACAGAAATCCAGAGTATATTTTGATTACTACTACCTTCCTTTCGGCTATAGTTAAGGACGTCCAATCATTTATCTCTCACTCAGCAGAGAGTACTTCAATGTGAGCCTGAAAATAATCCTAATAGCTGAAATCAAACCCAAAGCAAAGCGTAATATATACACGTCTGTTATATATGCATTACCTTAGGTTCTGGGTGTTTGGGATGTGAGTTGTTTGTCTAGGATTAGAAACCCACCTGTTATATTTGCATTACCTTAGGTTCTGGGTGTATGGGATGTGAGTTGTTTGTCTAGGATTAGAAGCCCACCTGTTATATTTGCGTTACCTTAGGTTCTGGGTGTATGGGATGTGAGTTGTTTGTCTAGGATTAGAAGCCCACCTGTTATATTTGCATTACCTTAGGTTCTGGGTGTATGGGATGTTTGTATTTTGTCTAGGTGGTAGGGTCACGGCACAGAGAGTCATTAGTGAGAACACACCATTTACAGAGCTCAGATTAGAAGCCCACCTGCCCAATAAAAAAAGTCCAACGATATGAGGAGGTTTGTAGTGGTTTTTCTCCTTTTCTGAGGAAGAGTAGGAAAGATCGGACCAATGCGCAGCGTGGTAAGCGTCCATATTTTAATGAATCGAACACTGAATACAAAAGAACAAGATAAATTAATTAAAACCAAAACAGTTCTGTATGGTAAAACACAGACACAGAAAACAACTACCCACAAATCATAGTGGGAAAACAGGCTGCCTAAGTATGGTTCTCAATCAGAGACAACGATTGACAGCTGCCTCTGATTGGGAACCATACCAGGCCAAACACATAGAAATACAAAACATAGAACAAGCACATAGAATACCCACCCCAACTCACGCCCTGACCAAACTAAAACAGAGACATATAAAAGGAACTAAGGTCAGGACGTGACAAGGTTGATATTTTCCCTCACCTTCTTTTTCCTTCTTTTTTCTCTCAGGTCATTACTGCTGCCATGTGAATATGTTCAAGTGCTGCCTTCACGTCCACGTGTTTTGATAAGAAGTCAAATAATAACCTACAATCCCATTCAGCTATACGTCTACATGTGTTCTGATTCTGGAAAGAAATTACAAAAGAAGAACTTTTCCAGCCGCCCCCATTTCCACCAATGAGTTCTGCCAACTGACCCCTGACCCCTGCCCCATTTCCACAAATGAGTTCTGTCAAGTGACCCCTGACCCCTGCCCCATTTCCACCAATGAGTAATGTCAACTGACCCCTGACCCTCGCCCCATTTCCACCAATGAGTAATGTCAACTGACCCCTGACCCTCGCCCCATTTCCACCAATGAGTAATGTCAACTGACCCCTGACCCCCGCCCCATTTCCACCAATGAGTAATGTCAACTGACCCCCCCCACCCCCATTCGATGGGCTACAGCCAACGCATGGTGATGCTGAGTTCCTGTAGAAGGTTCCCAGATCAACATTAATTTCCAGATCACCTGGGGTTGTGATGTGAGAGACAGCTCAAGGATCCCTGTATTCCCACACATCATTAGTCAAGCCAGACGTTATCATCATGTCATACTGCTAGCTCATAAATTACGTGCCCTAGAAAGACAAGTTCGTTCTATATCGATTTATTGATGTATTTCTTTGTTATGCTCCAGCTAACATACCAGACCAGACCCAGGTGATGTTTTGGTGGTTTATACATTCTGGAGGTCCAATTTAGTTACGCTCTGTTAATAAATCACACATGAGGATCTGGGCCTTACAATAAAACATGAGACCAGGTGCAGAGAGAGGGTTACAGGACTAAGATATATACTTTTGATTGACATGGACTTAAACACGGTGTCATAACAGAATAGGAATGGGAGTCTATTCACTGCTGTCCCCTCCATTGTCAGGATGGTTGGTAGTGGGTCGGAACTGAAAACCAGAGGCAACGGTGCAGGGTAGTGGGTCGGAACTGAAAACCAGAGGCAACGATGTAGGGTAGTGGGCCAGAACTGAAAACCAGAGGCAACGATGCAGGGTAGTGGGCCAGAACTGAAATCCAGAGGCAACAGTGGAACTGAAGAAAACTTGCCTTCATTTGTGTTGTTGCAGCTACTTTGACCATATTTTGTACCTCTCTCAGTTCCAGCTATTCTGTACATCAGCTATATACTAATTCTATTGTTCCTGTTGTTATGATGTGGTTGGGTGTGTCAGCACATATTTTTTTTTCTTCTGACATGGGATGCTATCACTGTGGGCCGGAGGGTAGAGAGACTGGAGGAGAGAAGATGCTGGTGTCTGGGGGATGTGAGAGCTATGGCGTGTCTCTCCGCGCCTATTACACACTATAAACCTATCAGGAAATGACTACGGCGCTAGCTGCAGAGATTATAAACCAGATCAGGAAATGACTTTGGCGCTAGCTGCAGAGATTATAAACCAGATCAGGAAATGACTTTGGCGCTAGCTGCAGAGATTATAAACCAGATCAGGAAATGACTACAGCGCTAGCTGCAGAGATTATAAACCAGATCAGGAAATGACTACAGCGCTAGCTGCAGAGATTATAAACCAGATCAGGAAATGACTACAGCGCTAGCTGCAGAGATTATAAACCTACCAGGAAATGACTACAGCGCTAGCTGCAGAGAATATTAACCAGATCAGCAAAAAGACAACAGCGCTAGCTGCAGAGATTATAAACCAGATCAGGAAATTACTACAGCGCTAGCTGCAGAGATTATAAACCTACCAGGAAATGACTACAGCGCTAGCTGCAGAGAATATAAACCAGATCAGGAAATGACTACAGCGCTAGCTGCAGAGAATATAAACCAGATCAGGAAATGACTACAGCGCTAGCTGCAGAGAATATAAACCAGATCAGGAAATGACTACAGTACTAGCTGCAGAGAATATAAACCAGATCAGGAAATGACTACAGCGCTAGCTGCAGAGAATATAAACCAGATCAGGAAATGACTACAGCGCTAGCTGCAGAGAATATAAACCAGATCAGGAAATGACTACAGCGCTAGCTGCAGAGAATATAAACCAGATCAGGAAATGACTACAGCGCTAGCTGCAGAGATTATAAACCAGATCAGGAAATGACTACAGCGCTAGCTGCAGAGAATATAAACCAGATCAGGAAATGACTACAGCGCTAGCTGCAGAGATTATAAACCAGATCAGGAAATGACTACAGCGCTAGCTGCAGAGAATATAAACCAGATCAGGAAATGACTACAGCGCTAGCTGCAGAGATTATAAACCAGATCAGGAAATGACTACAGCGCTAGCTGCAGAGAATATAAACCAGATCAGGAAATGACTACAGCGCTAGCTGCAGAGAATATAAACCAGATCAGGAAATGACTACAGCGCTAGCTGCAGAGATTATAAACCAGATCAGGAAATGACTACAGCGCTAGCTGCAGAGAATATAAACCAGATCAGGAAATGACTACAGCGCTAGCTGCAGAGAATATAAACCAGATCAGGAAATGACTACAGTGTTAGCTGCAGAAACTATTCTATTCTGAGTGGGAAACCAGAGTCTTTGGCAGCGCTCCGCCTCCACGTTAACCCAAGGCACCGATACCTGCTTCTTGCTTTTAGACTGAGCCAGAACCAGTCACTGAGTCTGTAATGCTGTGATGTAACACTCTGAGGATTTCGTCTGTGTAGGGAGATGTTGACAGTCATCTTGTCTGGCATGCTGTTAGGCAAATGTATGAGAGTGGATAATGGCATGTCTATAAAGTGTGTGGGTGGGAAGGAAGTGTGTGTGTGTGTGTGTGTGTGTGTGTGTGTGTGTGTGTGTGTGTGTGTGTGTGTGTGTGTGTGTGTGTGTGTGTGTTTGTGTGTGTGAAGCGAGTACACAGTGCTTTCAGGAAGTATTCACACTCCTTGACTTTTTCCTGATTTTGTTGTGTTACAAAGTAAGATTAACATGAATTGAATTGTCTTTTTTTCCCCCAACAATCTACAGAAAACACTCATAAAATGTTATTTAAGTGTATTTTTAAGTATATAAATAAAACATGTATATAATTTGATTGGATAAATATTCAACCCCATCAGTCAATACATGTTAGAATCACATTTGGCAGTGATTACAGTCTTTCTGGTTAAATCTCTAAGAGCTTTGCACACCTGGATGTTACAAAAATTTGACATTTTTCTTTAAAAAAATAATCAAGCTTTGTGAAGTTGGTTGTCGATCATTGCTAGAAAGCCTTGTTCAAGTCTTGTCATATATTTTCAAGCCAGTGCAAGTCAAAAATGTATCTCGGCCAATCAGGAACATTCACTCTTCTCGGTAAGCAACTCCAGTGTATATTTGGCCTTGTGTTTTAGGTTATTGTCCTGCTGAAAGGTGAATTTGTCTCCCAGTGTCCGTTATAAACCAGACTGAACCAGGTTTTCCTCTAGGATTTTGCCTGTGCTTAACTCTATTCCGTTTATTTGTATCCCCCCCCCAAAAAAACTCCCTAGTCCTTGCCTATAACATTTGTTGGATTTGCCCCAAACATAATGCTTTGTATTAATTTAGTGCCTTCTTTGCAAATAGGCAGCAGTTTTTTTATAGTGTTATTTTTTACAGGCTTCTGTCAACTAGGTTAGTATTGTGGAGTAACTACAATGTTGTTGATCAATCCTCAGTTATCTCCTATCACAGTCATTAAACTCTGTAACTATTTTAAAGTCGCAATTGGCCTCATGGTGAAATGCCCGAGCAGGTTTCCTTCCTCTCCGGCAACTGAGTTAAGAAGGATGTCTGTATCTTTTGTAGTGACTGGGTGTATTGATTCAACCATCCAAAGTGTAATGAATAACTTCGCTGTGCTCATAGGGATATTCAAGGTCTTATTATTATTTTTTTAAACCCAAGTACAGTACTTTGCAAACTACTGAAACACCTCGAACACTAATCATGGTTACGAGTTCATACAACTTATTATGTGACTTGTTAAAGCACATTTTTACTCCTGATCTCATTTAGGAAACCTTATCAAAAAGGGGTTGAATACTTATTGACTCGAGACATTTCAACTTGTCATTATATATTTTAATTTGTAAATATAAAAAAAAAAAAAAAAAAAAACACAATCTCTTTGACATTTATGGAGGTGTGTTGTGTGTAGATCAGCGACACAATATCTCCCCTTATAATCCATTTTACATTTCAGACTGTAACAAAATGTGGAAAACGTCAAGGGGTGTGAATACTTTTTAAAAGGCTCTGTACTATTGTGTGAGTGTGTGTCCTCAATGTATTACTACTACAAGTCTATCTGTCATGATGGTGGGTGTAGCTGGTGCATGGAAGTCAGGCGCAGGAGAGCAGAGACGAACGGACAAAGCACTTTACTGAGGCAATCATAATACAGAACGAAACCGCGTCACAATACAAAATGCCCAAAGAGCAAGTGAGGCAGCGAAAGTACAAAAACCCAAGAACAAAGTACCAGCTGTCCACAAAGCACCGGTACAAAACAAAAACCCGGCGCAAACCAGCCGGATCCCAACCTCGACTATAAACATTACCCCCACACAGACATGGAGGGAACAGAGGGTTAAATACACATGACAATTACTAGGAGATGTAAAACCAGGTGTGCAGGAAGACAAGACAAAACAAATGGAAAATGAAATAGTGGATCTGCGATGGCTAGAAGACCGCCGAACGCCGCCCAAAACAAGAAGACTGAGGAGGAAGTCGTCTTAAAACTGTATGGAAGTGCAGCTGCAGTCACTGCGGTTCATGACAGTCTCTCCCTTCCCAAATGAGTTAAAGTATTTGACCATTGAATGTAACAGAATTGAACCGTAGCAGCCTCTCCAGTCTGAGTTTGTCTCACAGCTTTGGGGTAGTCTCCTTTCTCCTTTGATAATTGCCTGTTTCACAGCCTGACCTCCAAATGTATTTCAACAGCAGTGATGAAGGTTGGTCTGTACTGTATTCCCCATGTATTTCACTAATGCAGATGTTCAGACATTCTGCCAAGAAACAGGGAGGCCTGCCTCTCTCTATTTCCCTCTCTCTTTCCCTCTTTCTTTCCCTCTCTCTTTCCCTCTCTCTTTCCCTCTCACTCTCTCTCTCTCTCTCTCTCTCTCTCTCTCTCTCTCTCTCTCTCTGTCTCTCACTGCCTCTCTCTCTCTGTCTCTGCTTCTCTCTGTCTCTCTCTGTCTCTGACTCTCTCGCTGTCTCTCTCTTTGTCTCTCTCTCTCTCTCAGTCTCTGACACTCTCACTGTCTCTCTCTCTCTCTCTCTCTCTCTTTGTCTCTGACTCTCTCACTGTCTCTTTGTCTCTATCTTTGTCTCTCTCTTTGACTCTCTGTCTCAGTCTCTCTCAGTCCCAGGGCATCTTAACACTCAGCATCAGACACTGTGAATGGTTGTCCAATTGTCCTTATTGCTTATTACCGGATGACCACAGCCAATAGTTGGATTACGTCAGATAATTTTTTTCTTCCTGTAAAATCAGCCTCAGATACACAGAGCTTTGGCTCAATCTAAGGTCAAATTAAAATACATGATCTTTCTGGCCTGATAGGAACAACTGTCCTGAAACATTGGCAATAATGAATTGTTTTGATGACTTGTATAAATTTAAGAAACAGAGTCCTACCCACAAACACGGAAAACTAAAAAAAGTAAATGTTTCCTCTTTAAAATTGGACTCCCCATTTCCTCCTTATCTATCTATAGAGTCCTACTCTTCCTCCATCCTGTATAGAACCGGCTCCTCCATTGCTTATCAATGCTGAGTTCAGCTGGCTGGCCCCTGCGCCCCTCTGTGTTCTTTAAACACTTCTTCTCCATATTCTCCCAGCAGGCCTTGCTGTCAACCCCTCAGCCTCTCTCTGTCTCCCCGTCCCTTAACATACCCTCTACCCATCTCCTCATCCCGAGCCAATCTCCCCCAATCAGAAAATACTCCTTCTGCTAAGAGCAGAGTAAGTGGATCTCCCAAATGGCATTCTATTCCCGATACAGTGCACTACTTTTTTTTTTCATAAGAGCCCTAACGGACCCTGGTCAAAAGTTGTGCACTACAAAGGAAATAGGTTGCCATTTGGGATGTAACCACCAAAACAGAGACCCCAGTCCATCACTTTCACCTTTCTTGCGCGATAATGTGCTGCAACATTCTGAGAATAAATTGAACTGATCTGGCTGATCGTATGGAGGGAGAATAACTGATCTGGCTGATCGTATGGAGGGAGTATAACTGTTCTGGCTGATCGTGTGGAGGGCTGATCGTATGGAGGGAGTATAACTGATCTGGCTGATCGTATGGAGGGATTATAACTGATCTGGCTGATCGTATGGAGGGAGTATTACTGATCTGGCTGATCGTATGGAGGGAGTATAACTGATCTGGCTGATCGTATGGAGGGATTATAACTGATCTGGCTGATCGTATGGAGGGAGTATTACTGATCTGGCTGATCGTATGGAGGGAGTATAACTGTTCTGGCTGATCGTATGGAGGGAGTATAGCTGATCTGGCTGATCGTATGGGGGGAGTATAACTGATCTGGCTGATCGTATGGAGGGAGTATAACTGATCTGGCTGATCGTATGGGGGGAGTATAACTGATCTGGCTGATCGTATAGAGGGAGTATAACTGATCTGGCTGATCGTATGGAGGGAGTATTACTGATCTGGCTGATCGTATGGAGGGAGTATAACTGATCTGGCTGATCGTATGGAGGGAGTATTACTGATCTGGCTGATCGTATAGAGGGAGTATTACTGATCTGGCTGATCGTATGGAGGGAGTATTACTGATCTGGCTGATCGTATGGAGGGAGTATTACTGATCTGGCTGATCGTATGGAGGGAGTATAACTGATCTGACTGATCGTATGGAGGGAGTATAACTGTTCTGGCTGATCGTATAGAGGGAGTATTACTGATCTGGCTGATCGTATGGAGGGAGTATAACTGATCTGGCTGATCGTATGGAGGGAGTATAACTGTTCTGGCTGATCGTATGGAGGGAGTATAACTGATCTGGCTGATCGTATGGAGGGAGTATAACTGATCTGGCTGATCGTATGGAGGGAGTATAACTGATCTGGCTGATCGTATGGGGGGAGTATAACTGATCTGGCTGATTGTATGGAGGGAGTGTAACTGATCTGACTGATCATATGGAGGGAGTATAGCTGATCTGGCTGATCGTATGGGGGGAGTATAACTGATCTGGCTGATCGTATGGGGGGAGTATAACTGATCTGGCTGATCGTATGGAGGGAGTATTACTGATCTGGCTGATCGTATGGAGGGAGTATAACTGATCTGGCTGACCGTATGGAGGGAGTATTACTGATCTGGCTGATCGTATAGAGGGAGTATTACTGATCTGGCTGATCGTATGGAGGGAGTATTACTGATCTGGCTGATCGTATGGAGGGAGTATTACTGATCTGGCTGATCGTATGGAGGGAGTATAACTGTTCTGGCTGATCGTATAGAGGGAGTATTACTGATCTGGCTGATCGTATGGAGGGAGTATTACTGATCTGGCTGATCGTATGGAGGGAGTATTACTGATCTGGCTGATCGTATGGAGGGAGTATAACTGATCTGGCTGATCGTATGGAGGGAGTATTACTGATCTGGCTGATCGTATAGAGGGAGTATTACTGATCTGGCTGATCGTATAGAGGGAGTATTACTGATCTGGCTGATCGTATAGAGGGAGTATTACTGATCTGGCTGATCGTATAGAGGGAGTATAACTGATCTGGCTGATCGTATGGAGGGAGTATTACTGATCTGGCTGATCGTATAGAGGGAGTATTACTGATCTGGCTGATCGTATAGAGGGAGTATTACTGATCTGGCTGATCGTATAGAGGGAGTATTACTGATCTGGCTGATCGTATAGAGGGAGTATTACTGATCTGGCTGATCGTATAGAGGGAGTATTACTGATCTGGCTGATCGTATAGAGGGAGTATTACTGATCTGGCTGATCGTATGGAGGGAGTATTACTGATCTGGCTGATCGTATAGAGGGAGTATTACTGATCTGGCTGATCGTATAGAGGGAGTATTACTGATCTGGCTGATCGTATGGGGGGAGTATAACTGATCTGGCTGATCGTATGGGGGGAGTATAGCTGATCTGGCTGATCGTATGGAGTGAGTATAGCTGATCTGGTTGATCGTATAGAGGGAGTATTACTGATCTGGCTGATCGTATGAAGAGAGTGTAACTGGGTAGTGGTGGCAGTGAATTAACTTCAACAAAGCAAGGACCACCATGGGTCCTGGTCTAAAGTAGGGCACTTCGTAGGTAATATGATGTTATTAGGGACATGGGTCCTGGTCTAAAGTAGTGCACTATGTAGGTAATATGATGTTATTAGGGACATGGGCCCTGGTCTAAAGTAGTGCACTTCGTAGTGAATATGATGTCATTAAGGACATGGGCCCTGGTCTAAAATAGTGCACTTCGTAGGGAATATGATGTCATTTGGGACATGGGCCTTGGTCTAAAGTAGTGCACTAGGTAGGTAATATGATGTCATTAGGGACATGGGCCCCGGTCTAAAGTAGGGCACTTCGTAGGGAATATGATGTCATTAGGGACTCATCCTTGCTGTTGGTAATTAGTTTTCAACTAGATCCCCTTTATATTCCACAGTTTCTCTCTGTTAGGAGCTGAACGTACAGGAGCAGGCTGACGGCTCTAGTATTACATTGATTCAATATTTACTGGTCAAAGGGAGGATTCACCTGACACTTTTTAATATTAATGAGTGGAAGTCGTCTGTTTGGATAGTGGTTCCTGTATCGAACTGTTTGCACAGCTATTTAGTCGTCAGTCCTGACGTCCTGGCTCTTACCCTAAACCCCCTCCGTGAACCCCCTCCCTGTAAAGACATGAGCAGAATATCTAGTGTTTGATGGTAACTGTGACCACACACACACACACACACACACACACACACACAGACAGACACACACACAGAAGCATGATGTCCATAGTGGGTCCAGGGGCAGGGCGTGGGCCCAAGGGCAGGGCGTGGGCCCTGGGGCAGGGCGTGGGCCCTGGGGCAGGGCGTGGGCCCTGGGGCAGCGCGTGGGCCCAAGGGCAGGGCGTGGGCCGAGGGGCAGGGCATGGGCCCTGGGGCAGGGCGTGGGCCCAAGGGCAGGGCGTGGGCCGAGGGGCAGGGCACGGGCCCTGGGGCAGGGCGTGGGCCGAGGGGCAGGGCGTGGGCCCTGGGGCAGGGCGTGGGCCCAAGGGCAGGGCGTGGGCCGAGGGGCAGGGCGTGGGCCCAGGGGCAGGGCGTGGGCCCTGGGGCAGGGCGTGGGCCCAGGGGCAGGGCGTGGGTCCAGGGGCAGGGCGTGGGCCCTGGGGCAGGGCGTGGGCCCTGGGGCAGGGCGTGGGCCCAGGGGCAGGGCGTGGGCCCTGGGGCAGGGCGTGGGCCCAGGGGCAGGGGCCGCCCCAATCGGAACACCCCCCTCAGGACCCCACCCCCCTTAGGACCACCCCCGTCTGCACTCCTCCTCCATCGGAACACCCCCCCCCCCCCCCTCAGGACCCCACCCCCCTTTGAACCACTCCCCCAAACCAATCCTCACTCATCTCAGATGTTTGGAGTGCATGAAGCCACTGCAAACACACCCCCAGTCCAAACCGCTCACTGGATGAATACTTTATATTAAACTACATTTATTTATTTATTTGTATATCTGAAAGCTTTGCAAACAAGTGTGAGAGTCTCTGAAATATCCTTATTACAAGGCTTTCCACACCATTGTCCGAGTTCTACAAAGAAACCTTTAACATCCAGTGGGAAAACGGCCCTTTTCCCCTTTAAATGGAGCTAATCTCTTGTTCCAATTCAGCCTCGGAGATCAGTGTCCTGTAAATAACTTCTAAAATAAATCATACATGTAAAAAAAAAAAAAAATGAAAAGAAAGGGGCCTAAAGGATTTACCATTGTTAATCTTTCAGTAGAGTAGATATCTGGGCTCTCTAGTCTCTCTCTTTGTTGACAGAAGAGGGCTCTATTGTTGCGGCTCCAGTGGCTCAGAAGCTGGTCCCTTTTGAAGAGGCCTGCTATCGGCGCTCTGCATGCCTGCCACCCTCACCCTGCACTGGGAAGATAGGCTGCCTGGCCACAGTGGCGGCTGAAGAAGATTGAATTTGAGTGTCACTTCTTCTTCCCCCAGCATATACAGGCAGGGCTGAGCTCTGTGTAAGGGGAGGTGGAAGATACAGTCAGGGCTGAGCTCTGTGTAAGGGGAGGTTGAAGATACAGGCAGGGCTGAGCTCTGTGTAAGGGTAGGTGAAAGATACAGGCAGGGCTGAGCTCTGTGTAAGGGGAGGTTGAAGATACAGGCAGGGCTGAGCTCTGTGTAAGGAGAGGTTGAAGATGCTCGCAGGGCTGAGCTCTGTGTAAGGGGAGGTTGAAGATACAGGCAGGGCTGAGCTCTGTGTAAAGGGAGGTGAAAGATACAGGCAGGGCTGAGCTCTGTGTAAAGGGAGGTGGAAGATACAGGCAGGGCTGAGCTCTGTGTAAGGAGAGGTTGAAGATACAGGCAGGGCTGAGCTCTGTGTAAAGGGAGGTGGAAGATACAGGCAGGGCTGAGCTCTGTGTAAAGGGATGTGGAAGATACAGGCAGGGCTGAGCTCTGTGTAAAGAGAGGTTGACGATACAGGCAGGGCTGAGCTCTGTGTAAAGAGAGGTTGACGATACAGGCTGGGCTGAACTCTGTGTAAAGGGAGGTGGAAGTGCGAGGGTAGTGAGCCACTGATGACAACGCCCCGGCTCGGTGCTACGCCGCTACGCGCCTCATCTCTCCTCGCTCTTATTTGACTTTGCCTGAGTCCCAAATGACATCATGTTCCCTACGTAGTACACTACTCTTGACCAGGACCCAGGTTAAAAGGAGTGCACTAAATAGGGAATAGGGTGTCGTTTGGGAATCAGGCTTTTGTGTGCTTGGCTGATTTGACTATGACAGGCTGAATACTGAGGGGAGAATTAATGTGTTAAGCAGACATCAGAGGCTGTCTAATGTTTAATGCAACAGCTCAGAGCATGGAAGAACTGATAATGACTACAAACAGGGCAACATCTTATTTGTCGTGTTTTTATTAGGATGACTAAGAAGATACTTGACATCAAGAGCTCTTACTTCACCCCTTTTCATTCTCCCCGACCCCCTTTAAATGTCCGACCTACTGCTGTCCTCCTGCCTTTTGGAGGAAGACAACGAGAAAATAAAATCTGACTGTTAGAGGGGGGTTAAGCATCCTGTCATCTGGAAACAAACAGGTCTGGGCATGTCACACAGGTCCCCTCTGTGTTGTGAATGGGTGTTAGCTGTATGCTAGAGTCACAGTGAAGGAAGGACTCATTAGCTAGGATAATGATGTACAGATAGGAGAGAGTCACGACCCTGCTGGATGGAACATTTACTAGAACAGAGTCACGACCCTGCTGGATGGAACATTTACTAGAACAGAGTCATGACCCTGCTGGCTAGACCATTTACTAGAACAGAGTCACGACCCTGCTGGATGGAACATTTACTAGAACAGAGTCACGACCCTGCTGGCTAGACCATTTACTAGGACAGAGTCACGACCCTGCTGGCTAGACCATTTACTAGGACAGAGTCATGACCCTGCTGGATGGAACATTTACTAGAACAGAGTCACGACCCTGCTGGATGGAACATTTACTAGGACAGAGTCATGACACTGCTGGATGGAACAGTTACTAGGACAGAGTCACGACCCTGCTGGATGGAACATTTACTAGGACAGAGTCATGACCCTGCTGGCTAGACCATTTACTAGAACAGAGTCACAACCCTGCTGGATGGAACATTTACTAGGACAGAGTCATGACTCAGCAGGCTAGAACATTTACTAGGACAGAGTCATGACTCAGCAGGCTAGAACATTTACTAGGACAGAGTCATGACCCTGCTGGATGGAACATTTACTAGGACAGAGTCACGACCCTGCTGGATGGAACAGTTACTAGGACAGAGTCCCGACCCTGCTGGATGGAACATTTACTAGGACAGAGTCACGACCCTGCTGGATGGAACATTTACTAGGACAGAGTCACGACCCTGCTGGATGGAACATTTACTAGGACAGAGTCATGACCCTGCTGGATGGAACATTTACTAGGACAGAGTCACGACCCTGCTGGATGGAACAGTTACTAGGACATAGTCATGACCCTGCTGGATGGAACAGTTACTAGGGACAGAATCATGACCCTGCTGGATGGAAAAGTTACTAGGACAGAGTCATGACTCAGCAGGCTAGAACATTTACTAGGACAGAGTCACGACCCTGCTGGCTAGACCATTTACTAGGACAGAGTCACAACCCTGCTGGATGGAACAGTTACTAGGACAGAGTCATGACCCTGCTGGATGGAACAGTTACTAGGACAGAGTCACAACCCTGCTGGATGGAACAGTTACTAGGACAGAGTCACGACCCTGCTGGATGGAACATTTACTAGGACAGAGTCATGACCCTGCTGGCTAGAACATTTACTAGAACAGAGTCACAACCCTGCTGGATGGAACATTTACTAGGACAGAGTCATGACTCAGCAGGCTAGAACATTTACTAGGACAGAGTCATGACTCAGCAGGCTAGAACATTTACTAGGACAGAGTCATGACTCAGCAGGCTGGAACATTTACTAGGACAGAGTCATGACCCTGCTGGATGGAACAGTTACTAGGACAGAGTCACGACCCTGCTGGATGGAACATTTACTAGGACAGAGTCATGACCCTGCTGGATGGAACATTTACTAGGACAGAGTCATCACTCAGCAGGCTAGAACATTTACTAGGACAGAGTCATGACTCAGCAGGCTAGAACATTTACTAGGACACAGTCACGACATTGCTGGATGGAACATTTACTAGGACAGAGTCATGACCCTGCTGGATGGAACATTTACTAGAACAGAGTCACGACCCTGCTGGCTAGACCATTTACTAGGACAGAGTCATGACCCTGCTGGATGGAACATTTACTAGGACAGAGTCACGACCCTGCTGGCTAGAACATTTACTAGGACAGAGTCACGACCCTGCTGGATGGAACAGTTACTAGGACAGAGTCATGACCCTGCTGGATGGAACATTTACTAGGACAGAGTCACGACCCTGCTGGATGGAACATTTACTAGGACAGAGTCCCGACCCTGCTGGATGGAACAGTTACTAGGACAGAGTCATGACCCTGCTGGATGGAACATTTACTAGGACAGAGTCACGACCCTGCTGGATGGAATATTTACTAGGACAGAGTCACGACCCTGCTGGATGGAACATTTACTAGAACAGAGTCACGACCCTGCTGGATGGAACATTTACTAGGACAGAGTCACGACCCTGCTGGATGGAACATTTACTAGGACAGAGTCATGACCCTGCTGGATGGTACATTTACTAGGACAGAGTCATGACCCTGCTGGATGGAACATTTACTAGGACAGAGTCATGACCCTGCTGGATGGTACATTTACTAGGACAGAGTCACGACCCTGCTTGATGGAACATTTACTAGGACAGAGTCATGACCCTGCTGGAAGGAACATTTACTAGGACAGAGTCATGACCCTGCTGGATGGAACATTTACTAGGACAGAGTCATGACTCAGCAGGCTAGACCATTTACTAGGACAGAGTCATGACCCTGCTGGATGGAACAGTTACTAGGACAGAGTCACGACCCTGCTGGATGGAACATTTACTAGGACAGAGTCATGACCCATGCTGGATGGAACAGTTACTAGGACAGAGTCATGACCCTGCTGGATGGACCATTTACTAGGACAGAGTCACGACCCTGTTGGATGGAACAGTTACTAGGACAGAGTCAAGACCCTGCTGGATGGAACATTTACTAGGACAGAGTCATGACCCTGCTGGATGGAACATTTACTAGGACAGAGTCATGACCCTGCTGGATGGAACAGTTACTAGGACAGAGTCACGACCCTGCTGGATGGAACATTTACTAGGACAGAGTCATGACCCTGCTGGATGGAACATTTACTAGAACAGAGTCACGACCCTGCTGGATGGAACATTTACTAGGACAGAGTCATGACCCTGCTGGATGGAACATTTAATATGGCATCTTGAGAAGGTAGTGATCCATGCCAGACAGTTTTGGCTCTCACTAAGTGACTGGCGACTAGCTGCTGCAGTGGTAGGGGACAGGAGGACAGACATGGGGTGTCTGACTGTTGCAGTGGTAGGGGACAGGAGGACAGACATGGGATGTCTGACTGTTGCAGTGGTAGGGGACAGGAGGACAGACATGGGGTGTCTGACTGTTGCAGTGGTAGGGGACAGGAGGACAGACATGGGGTGTCTGACTGTTGCAGTGGTAGGGGACAGGAGGACAGACATGGGGTGTCTGACTGTTGCAGTGGTAGGGGACAGGAGGACAGACATGGGGTGTCTGACTGTTGCAGTGGTAGGGGACAGGAGGACAGACATGGGGTATCTGACTGTTGCAGTGGTAGGGGACAGGAGGACAGACATGGGGTGTCTGACTGTTGCAGTGGTAGGGGACAGGAGGACAGACATGGGGTGTCTGACTGTTGCAGTGGTAGGGGACAGGAGGACAGACATGGGGTGTCTGACTGTTGCAGTGGTAGGGGACAGGAGGACAGACATGGGGTGTCTGACTGTTGCAGTGGTAGGAGACAGGAGGACAGACATGGGGTGTCTGACTGTTGCAGTGGTAGGGGACAGACATGGGGTGTCTGACTGTTGCAGTGGTAGGAGACAGGAGGACAGACATGGGGTGTCTGACTGTTGCAGTGGTAGGGGACAGACATGGGGTGTCTGACTGTTGCAGTGGTAGGGGACAGACATGGGGTGTCTGACTGTTGCAGTGGTAGGGGACTGGAGGACAGACATGGGGTGTCTGACTGTTGCAGTCGTAGAGGACAGGAGGACAGACATGGGGTGTCTGACTGTTGCAGTGGTAGGGGACAGACATGGGGTGTCTGACTGTTGCAGTGGTAGGGGACAGACATGGGGTGTCTGACTGTTGCAGTGGTAGGGGACAGGAGGACAGACATGGGGTGTCTGACTGTTGCAGTCGTAGAGCACAGGGGAAAGCAGGAACAATGACTTTGGTCACTGAAAGGTGTAAATGGACAACAGATTGTTTGTGAGGACTGAGGAGGAGATACTCTCTGTCTACATCATCTTTGTCCGGTGGGTTAAACGTTAAATGTTAGCTTGACAAGTTAGGTAATCCTTTCTCTTTTAGATACAATCAAACACGGCTGAAATCTCCTTTCAAAAGCTCCAAAAGAATCGTCTCTCTCCTATTAAAGGCCTCCAGTATTCAGTCACAATGTAAAGTAGTCACTAGCGGGAACCCAGCTTCTACTGAGAATGAATAAACACACCTGATGCACATCCGTCTTCCTTGTTTTGATTCTTCAGAAATATCTTTTTGGATCTTTTTGTTTTCAGAAGTTTCATATCTCCTTGTTTCACAGCAGCACATCTCCAGACGTATCCATAAAAATGTGTCTTCCCTGACACATGAATTACATCAAGTAACTCATAAACTCTACCTGGAAGTGGTACCTCTACCACACATTTTATCCTATTCCAGCTGCCCCTGTGATGTAACCAGAGAGGTAAAAGACTGTTCCAACGGCATCTCATTTGAGCCCACGGTCAACCACATGCGCTCTGTCTCCTTTCAGATCCCTCGCAGAACTAGAGTCTTTCCTAGAAGCGACCACAACCATGTCATATCTAATGCACTTGTCACAAAGTGTTATTGACATGTTGATATACAATTATAGACTGGTATTATTTAACAGCCAATTAATATGTTAACCGCTTAACCCAATCAGTACATAAAAAAAAAACAACAACTTGTCTTTCGGTACAAACTTCTAAGCAGATAGAGTGGGTGTTGCAAGGAGCAGTGGAGTTGTACGACCCTGCTCATTAACAGACAGTTGAGAGAGAAATATATATATATATATAGAGAGAGAGAGAGAGAGAGAGAGAGAGTGAGTGAGACCGAGCGAGAGAAAGAGAAAGAGAGAGAGAGAGAGAGAGTGAGCGAGCGAGCGAGTGAGACAGAGCGAGAGAAAGAGAAAGAGAGAGGTACTCCTTCCTGTTCTCTCTGTGTGTATAGAGGAGGCAGAGCCACAGCTCCTCCCTGTGGTTCCCAGCCTGGATAACTTCAGCACCACTAACCCCTACTGCCTCTCTCTCTGTTCTCTCTGTTCTGTCCTCTACATCACCTACAGCAGAACGCCTTACGATAGTCATACATAGACCTGCTACTCAAATGGCCGTGATGGTGACGTTGGTAGAGCATGGCGCTTGCAAGCCAGAATAATGGGTTCGATTCCTGGGACCACCAACAGGTAAAATGTAAGTATCTCCTAAATGGAATATATTATTGTGTTATATTATTATATCAAATCCAATTTTATTTGTCACATGCTCCGAATACAACAGACCTGACAGTGAAATGCTTACTTACAAGCTCTTAACCAACCAGTTAGTTTTAAGAAAATAAATCCTTAAAAAAAAGAAAATAAATAAAAGTAACAAATTATTAAAGAACAGCAGTAAAATAACAATTTATTTTAACTTGGCAAGTCAGTTAAGAACAAATTCTTATTTTCAATGACGGTCTAGGAACAGTGGGTTAACTGCCTGTTCAGGGGCAGAACAACAGATTGTCAGCTCGGGGGTTTGAACTTGCAACCTTTTAGTTACCAGCCCAACACGCTAACCACTAGGCTACCCTGTCGCCCCAATAGTGAGGCTCTATACAGGGGGTAACAGTCAATGCGTGCTTAGTCGAGGAAATGATGATGATGATGGTGATGATGATGACAGCAAAGCTTTTTATGATCAGGAAATGAAATGAAATTAAAAACACAGTAGGACAAATATAGGAAGGGACAGTTGTGGAAAAGGTGCTCAATGGTCTTCAATACAACTTCAAAGTAAAGAAACCTTAATGGACATTGACTCAAGCTAAAGTAAAAATCACCCAGTAAATTACTACTTGAGAAAAAGTCTAAAAGTATTTGGTTTTGTATATGTACGATAGCCAGGGGCACAACCCTAACGATCAGACATCATTTACAAAGGAAGCATTTGTGTTTAGTGAGTCTACCAGATCAGAGGCAGTAGTACTTTAAACCGCTGGGAAGGGGTTGGACAACATTAAACAATAGACCCCTAAAATATTTTACATCGTACCTTCAAGGTGACATTCTATTTCTATACCCAACAAAATTATACACTATAATGTGTCAATCCACATGATTTAAAAATGTTTTAACAAAGAATATCACTTATTTGGCCTGTGTCATATAGTGTATACTCAGTCCCTGAAGAGGACAGAAACCACAGCAGTAGTCAAGCTGGCACTTTACTCTCTCTCTTACTACAGACCCTCTTAGTCCAGTCCAGACCACTTTAACCATTCCCTGGTCTAGTCTAACATGTATCTAGGTTGCCACTGCTCTTGTATATTGTTCCAGACTGTCCCATTCTTCTTCCTCCGAAAGGAAAAATGACATTTAGAGAAGATTGGTGGGAAAAGCACTCTTAGATCGTTGTGTCCCTCTAGATCACAGCTTACCAGAGAGCCAAGCCAGTCAGCCAGTCAGTCAGTCAATCAGCCAGCCAGCCAGCCAGCCAGCCAGCCAGCCAGCCAGCCAGCCAGCCAGCCAGTAAGCCAACCAGCCAGCCAGTCAGTCAGTCAGCCAACCAGCCAGCCAGCCAGCCAGTCAGCCAGTCAGTCAGCCAGCCAGCCAGTCAGTCAGTCAGCCAACCAGCCAGCCAGTCAGCCAGCCAGTCAGCCAGCCAGTCAGCCAGCCAGCCAGCCAGCCAGCCAGCCAGTCAGTCAGTATGCCAACCAGCAAGCCAGTCAGCCAGTCAGCCAGTCAGCCAGACAGTCAGTCAGTCAGCCAGCCAGACAGCCAGACAGCCAGCCCTTTGGGCCTCCATTATTTGAAATTGTTGGGTTCTGGGTAGTTAATGGGTAGATGGGTCTGTTGGGTTCTGGGTAGTTAATGGGTGACTGGGTATGTTTGGTTCTGGGTAATTAATGGGTGACTGGGTCTCTTGGGTTCTGGGTAGTTAATGGGTAGATGGGTCTGTTGGGTTCTGGGTAGTTAATGGGAGACAGGGTCTGTTGGGTTCTGGGTAGTTAATGGGAGACAGGGTCTGTTGGGTTCTGGGTAGTTAATGGGAGACAGGGTCTGTTGGGTTCTGGGTAGTTAATGGGAGACAGGGTCTGTTGGGTTCTGGGTAGTTAATGGGAGACAAGGTCTGTTGGGTTCTGGGTAGTTAATGGGAGACAGGGTCTGTTGGGTTCTGGGTAGTTATTTATGGGAGACAGGGTCTGTTGGGTTCTGGGTAGTTAATGGGAGACAGGGTCTGTTGGGTTCTGGGTAGTTAATGGGAGACAGGGTCTGTTGGGTTCTGGGTAGTTAATGGGAGACAGGGTCTGTTGGGTTCTGGGTAGTTAATGGGAGACAGGGTCTGTTGGGTTCTGGGTAGTTAATGGGAGACAGGGTCTGTTGGGTTCTGGGTAGTTAATGGGAGACAGGGTCTGTTGGGTTCTGGGGAGTTAATGGGTAGATTGGTCTGTTGGGTTCTGGGGAGTTAATGGGTAGATTGGTCTGTTGGGTTCTGGGGAGTTAATGGGTAGATTGGTCTGTTGGGTTCTGGGGAGTTAATGGGTAGATTGGTCTGTTGGGTTCTGGGTAGTTAATGGGTAGATTGGTCTGTTGGGTTCTGGGTAGTTAATGGGAGACAGAGTCTGTTGGGTTCTGGGTAGTTAATGGGTAGATTGGTCTGTTGGCTTCTGGGTAGTTAATGGGAGACAGGGTCCAATGGGTTTTGGGTAGTTAATGGGTAGATTGGTCTGTTGGGTTCTGGGGAGTTAATGGGTAGATTGGTCTGTTGGGTTCTGGGTAGTTAATGGGAGACAGGGTCTGTTGGTTTCTGGGGAGTTAATGGGTAGATGGGTCTGTTGGGTTCTGGGTAGTTAATGGGTAGATGGGTCTGTTGGGTTCTGGGTAGTTAATGGGTAGATTGGTCTGTTGGGTTCTGGGGAGTTAATGGGTAGATTGGTCTGTTGGGTTCTGGGTAGTTAATGGGAGACAGGGTCTGTTGGGTGCTGCTTGTGACACTCGGTTCAGAGGACGTGTGTATGATGCTCTCCTGCTCTGAGCTTTCTAATCCCCTGCCATATGTTTCCTCCCAGGATCAGCTCATCTCGCTGAACTACAGGTACCAACCCAGACTTCAATACACCATTAGGTGAGTTGATAATAAAAGAGCGAACAGACAGATATACCACACTTTGATGTAGGTACGTAACCAGACATCTAAAGATAGTGTGTTGTCCACTGATTGGTTGATAAAGTGACCATTGTGTGGTGTTTGTATCGAATCAACACTTCCAACACTGTTCTAGAATCAGTCATTCTTACAATTCTAGAGTTCAAATAATGGAAGAATGTTAAATGTTTAGTGTTTTTTTGCTTTTCCTCACCAGATTATTCTCCCTTTGATGTCATCTTCAATAAGAGAAAAAAAAGACAGGAAACCAGTCAGTCTCTCCCTGTGGTCAACAAGGAGACACGTGGCATTTACCTCACTCTGTAAACCGGCCAAGACAACAACACTTCTGAAAACACAAGACAAAAACATTGTCATTTCAATAAAGCATTAGCAGTAGGAGACACGTGGCATTTACCTCACTCTGTAAACCGGCCAAGACAACAACACTTCTGAAAACACAAGACAAAAACATTGTCATTTCAATAAAGCATTAGCAGTAGGAGACACGTGGCATTTACCTCACTCTGTAAACCGGCCAAGACAACAACACTTCTGAAAACACAAGACAAAAACATTGTCATTTCAATAAAGCATTAGCAGTAGGAGACGTGGCCATTGCAGTGTTTTCCTCGTCTCTTTACGTAGTTTAGCCTGTTAAAATAAGAGGTCATATAATAACGTATAGGAAATTATTATCTCACAACGTTTATCTACAGACAAGAAAATATCATTTCCCTGTGAGGGTTTAAAAAAAAAAAAAAAAACATAGAGCATGGTGAGTGTCCCAAAATGGCACCCTATTCCCTATGTAGTGCACTACTTTTGAACACGGCCCATAGGGCACTGATTAAAAGTAGCACACTATGTAGGGAATAGTGTGTCATTTTTGGGACGAATGCCAGGTTTTGAATTTACAGGCGGATGCGATAACACATACTGTTTTCCAATGACTATTTCCCAGCTCTTTTTCATGTCTGTACATGTCTGCTCCTTCAGACCTTCCTTCCTACAGTGATATAGTTCAGTTTGGTTGGGGTCTCCTTCAGACCTTCCTTCCTACAGTGATATAGTTCAGTTTGGTTGGGGTCTCCTTCAGACCTTCCTTCCTACAGTGATATAGTTCAGTTTGGTTGGGGTCTCCTTCAGACCTTCCTTCCTACAGTGATATAGTTCAGTTTGGTTGGGGTCTCCTTCAGACCTTCCTTCCTACAGTGATATAGTTCAGTTTGGTTGGGGTCTCCCTCAGACCTTCCTTCCTACAGTGATATAGTTCAGTTTGGTTGGGGTCTCCTTCAGACCTTCCTTCCTACAGTGATATAGTTCAGTTTGGTTGGGGTCTCCCTCATACCTTCCTTCCTACAGTGATATAGTTCAGTTTGGTTGGGGTCTGCTTCCGAGTAACTTGAAATGTGTCTCTCTGTGTTCCTTACACTAATTCCTCTCTTACCAGAGAGAAGGGGGACACTATCTCTTGACAGAGAGATTGGGGATACTATCTCTTACCGGAGAGATGGTGGATACTATCTCTTGACAGAGAGATGGGGATACCATCTCTTAACAGAGAAATGGGGGATATTATCTCTTAATAGAGAGATGGGGGATGTTATCTCTTAATAGAGATATGGGGGATATTATCTCTTACCAGAGAGATGGGGGATATTATCTCTTAACAGAGAGATGGGGGATATTATCTCTTACCAGAGAGATGGGGGATACTATGTCTTAACAGAGAGATGGGGGATACTATCTCTTGCCAGAGAGATGGGGGATACTATGTCTTACCAGAGAGATGGGGGATACTATGTCTTAACAGAGAGATGGGGGATATTATCTCTTACCAGAGAGATGGGGGATATTATCTCTTACCAGAGAGATGGGGGATACTATGTCTTAACAGAGAGATGGGGGATACTATCTCTTGCCAGAGAGATGGGGGATACTATCTCTTGCCAGATAGATGGGGGATTCTATCTCTTACCAGACTGAAGGGGGATACTATCTCTTACCAGAGAGATGGGGATACTATCTCTTACCAGAGAGATGGGGGATTATATCTCCTACCAGAGAGAAGGGGGATACTATCTCTTACCAGAGAGAAAGGGGATACTATCTCTTACCAGAGAGATGGGGGATACTATCTCTTAGCAGAGAGATCGGGGATACTATCTCTTACCAGAGAGATGGGGGATACTATCTCTTACTGGAGAGATGGGGGATACTATCTCTTGCCGGAGAGGACACAGGAACTCATAGGGGGGAACACTATCGCTTACCAGAGAGGACACAGGAACTCATAGGGGGGGATACTTTCGCTTACCAGAGAGGACACAGGAACTCATAGGGGGGGATACTATCGCTTACCAGAGAGGACACAGGGACTCAGAGGGGGGAAACTATTTTTTAAATAAAAACAGCCCTAGCCATACACTTGATTATTCCTCTCTATATTTTCCACTTTTAGGCAGGGGTAATATGGCTAGATTTAGGGAATGCTCCGAGACCCCTCGGTATATATTACCCAGACATCTTTGTGTGTGTGTGTGTGTGTGTGTGTGTGTGTGTGTGCGCGCGTGCGTGCGTGCGTGTGTGTGTGTGGTTGGGAGGGGGAGAAGGTGAAGGGGGAAGGGAGGAGGTGGGCAGTGTGCATGTCAAGCTCTCATTTGACACGGGAAACATTGAACGGAAAACATCCTGAATCCAATCGATACCGTTTTACATGTATGTATTTATATATTTCCCCTGGATGCCAATATTGACTTATGGCTCACATTATTTAATTTATGCAGGTCTCTTGAATTAAATCTGAAGTGGTAGCACATTCATTGATATTATAGTGAAAGGTGGTAGGATATAGTCAGACATGCTGTTGTTTAAATATTCTCATACTATAAGGCTATATGTTTTTATGCTTTTTTTTGTGTGTGTAATTGGATGCTAGCAATATTAGCATCATTGTTCATTGTCATTACCTCAAGATAAGCACAACTACTCCAGCAGGAAATGGACTTGTGTGCCTTTTCACTGTAAAATAAAATCATTGACATCCTTTTTTTTTCTCTCTCTCCAAAATTTTTCCTAATTTTATCTGCTTTCCTAATTTGTTTTAAGTAGGTTAACCCTCATCCGAATTAAACACAAAATTTAACTGAAGTTAAAATAAGCTGTAATGAATCTTCTGCCAATCTTTCTGGAACAAAGGAGTTATTAGCTGCTTTTGTCTCTTACAAGTACGTTTCAACCTTGCAATTAAAGAAGTTAAGGTCCCTAATCATCATACTGAAGTAGCCGTGAAATAAATTACTTATTTTTTTTCCCTGTCACTGTACAACACAACATGCAGTTAAAAAACACAGTAGGTCTGTTCATTAGGAGTGGCTGGAAGTGTCGTCCAACAGGGACTTACAGGAGGACTTTAATTCTAAATACTCAGAGTTACAATGCAACATTATGTCAGTAGGTCTGTTCATTAGGAGTGGCTGGAAGTGTAGTCCAACAGGGGATACTTACAGGAGGACATTCATTCTAAATACTCAGAGTTACAATGTAACATTATGTCAGTAGGTCTGTTCATTAGGAGTGGCTGGAAGTGTAGTCCAACAGGGACTTACAGGAGGACTTTAATTCTAAATACTCAGAGTTACAATGTAACATTATGTCAGTAGGTCTGTTCATTAGGAGTGGCTGGAAGTGTAGTCCAACAGGGACTTACAGACTTACAGGAGGACTTTCATTCTAAATACTCAGAGATACAATGTAACATTATGTCAGTAGGTCTATTCCTTAGGAGTGGCTGGAAGTGTAGTCCAACAGGGGATACTTACAGGATGACTTTCATTCTAAATACTCAGAGTTACAATGCAACAGTATGCCAGTAGGACTGTTCATTAGGAGTGGCTGGAAGTGTAGTCCAACAGGGGATACTTACAGGAGGACTTTCATTCTAAATACTCAGAGTTACAATGTAACATTATGTCAGTAGGTCTGTTCCTTAGGAGTGGCTGGAAGTGTAGTCCAACAGGGGATACTTACAGGAGGACTTTCATTCTAAATACTCAGAGTTACAATGCGACATTATGTCAGTAGGTCTGTTCATTAGGAGTGGCTGGAAGTGTAGTCCAACAGGGGATACTTACAGGAGGACTTTCATTCTAAATACTCAAGGTTACAATGTAACATTATGTCAGTAGGTCTGTTCCTTAGGAGTGGCTGGAAGTGTAGTCCAACAGGGACTTACAGACTTACAGGAGGACTTTCATTCTAAATACTCAGAGATACAATACAACATTATGTCAGTAGGTCTATTCCTTAGGAGTGGCTGGAAGTGTAGTCCAAAAGGGGATACTTACAGGAGGACTTTCATTCTAAATACTCAGAGATACAATGTAACATTATGTCAGTAGGTCTATTCCTTAGGAGTGGCTGGAAGTGTAGTCCAACAGGGGATACTTACAGGAGGACTTTAATTCTAAATACTCAGAGTTACAATGTAACATTATGTCAGTAGGTCTGTTCCTTAGGAGTGGCTGGAAGTGTAGTCCAACAGGGGATACTTACAGGAGGACTTTCATTCTAAATACTCAGAGTTACAATGCAACATTATGCCAGTAGGACTGTTCATTAGGAGTGGCTGGAAGTGTAGTCCAACAGGGGATACTTACAGGAGGACTTTCATTCTAAATACTCAGAGTTACAATGCAACATTATGTCAGTAGGTCTGTTCATTAGGAGTGGCTGGAAGTGTAGTCCAACAGGGGATACTTACAGGAGGACTTTCATTCTAAATACTCAGAGATACAATGTAACATTATGTCAGTAGGTCTATTCCTTAGGAGTGGCTGGAAGTGTAGTCCAACAGGGGATACTTACAGGAGGACTTTAATTCTAAATACTCAGAGTTACAATGTAACATTATGTCAGTAGGTCTGTTCCTTAGGAGTGGCTGGAAGTGTAGTCCAACAGGGGATACTTACAGGAGGACTTTAATTCTAAATACTCAGAGTTACAATGTAACATTATGTCAGTAGGTCTGTTCCTTAGGAGTGGCTGGAAGTGTAGTCCAACAGGGGATACTTACAGGAGGACTTTAATTCTAAATACTCAGAGTTACAATGTAACATTATGCCAGTAGGTCTGTTCCTTAGGAGTGGCTGGAAGTGTAGTCCAACAGGGGATACTTACAGGAGGACTTTAATTCTAAATACTCAGAGTTACAATGTAACATTATGCCAGTAGGTCTGTTCCTTAGGAGTGGCTGGAAGTGTAGTCCAACAGGGGATACTTACAGGAGGACTTTAATTCTAAATACTCAGAGTTACAATGTAACGTTATGTCAGTAGGTCTATTCCTTAGGAGTGGCCGGAAGTGTAGTCCAACAGGGGATACTTACAGGAGGACTTTCATTCTAAATACTCAGAGTTACAATGTAACATTATGTCAGTAGGTCTGTTCCTTAGGAGTGGCTGGAAGTGTAGTCCAACAGGGGATACTTACAGGAGGACTTTAATTCTAAATACTCAGAGATACAATGTAACATTATGCCAGTAGGACTGTTCATTAGGAGTGGCTGGAAGTGTAGTCCAACAGGGGATACTTACAGGAGGACTTTCATTCTAAATACTCAGAGTTACAATGTAACATTATGTCATTAGGTCTGTTCCTTAGGAGTGGCTGGAAGTGTAGTCCAACAGGGGATACTTACAGGAGGACTTTCATTCTAAATACTCAGAGTTACAATGTAACATTATGTCAGTAGGTCTGTTCATTAGGAGTGGCTGGAAGTGTAGTCCAACAGGGGATACTTACAGGAGGACTTTAATTCTAAATACTCAGAGTTACAATGTAACATTTTGTCATTTGCATATTTCATGTATTTTATTTATTTACCCAGGAACATACTACAGTGCCTTCAGAAAATATTCAGACTCGTTGTCATTTCCCTTATTGTGTTGTGCTGCAGCCCTGAATTTAAAATGGATCAAATTCGATGTTGTGTCATGTTTTTAGATTATTTTTTTAAATTCTTCATTCATTAAATATGAAAAACTCGAATGTTTTGAGTCAATAAGTATTCAAGCGACTTTGTCCCACCGTTTCAAAAACGCAACACGTATTTTTTTTTTAAAACATCCATACCCCTCCCATCTTCACAACAACTTTGTCAATATGACTTGCCAATTATAATTGTTAGATTGGTAAAAATATTTTTAAAAAGCAGACATTGTATATCCCTTTGAGTACGGTGTTGTTATTAATTACACTTTGGATGGTGTATTAACACACTGCAAAGATACGTGCGTCCTTCCTAACTCAGTTGCTGATGAGAAAGGAAACCTCTCAGGGATTTTCACCATGTGGCCAATTGTGACTTTAAAACAGTTCCATAATGTAATGGCTGTGATAGGAGATAACTGAGGATGGATCAACAACATTGCAGATACGCCACAATACCAACATAAATGAGGGAGTGAAAAGAAGGAAGCCAGTGGAGGATAAAAATATCCCAATATGCATCCTGTTTGCAATATGGTACAAAATCAAACTGCAAAGAAATTAACTGTATATACTGAATACAAAGCATTATGTTTGGGCCAAATCCAACACAACATATCACTGAGTTCCACTCTTCATATTTTCAAGCATGGTGTTGGCTGCATCATGTTATGGGTGTGCTTGTCATTGGCAAAATCCTGGAGGACATCCTGGTTCAATCTGATTTCTAACGGACACTGGGAGACAAATTCACCATTCAGCAAGGACAATAACCTAAAACACAAGGCCAAATATACATTGGAGTTCACAGAAGGTTGGTGGCACCTTCATTTGGGAGAATGGGCTCGTGGTAATGACTGGAGCAGAATTAGTGGAATGATATCAAATATATGAAGGACAGGGTCTCCAGTCTACATTTGCTCCGTTCCGGCCATTATTGTGAGCCGTTTTCCCCTCAGAAGCATCCCTTGCTGAAGTTGCTGACCAAGAAAACATTGAATGTTCCTGAGTGGCCTAGTTACAGTTTTGACTTAAATCGGTTTGAAAAAATATGGCAATAGCTGTCTAGCAGTGGAACCTCCTCAGAGGAGGAAGGGGATGGAAGCTCCTCAGAGGAGGAAGGGGATGGAAGCTTCTCAGAGGAGGAAGGGGATGGAACCTCCTCAGAGGAGCAAGGGGATGGAACCTCCTCAGAGGAGGAAGGGGATGGAAGCTCCTCAGAGGAGGAAGGGGATGGAACCTCCTCAGAGGAGGAAGGGGATGGAACCTCCTCAGAGGAGGAATGGGATGGAACCTCCTCAGTGAATTTAATAAAAATAGTGAAACATAGATAAAACTCTGCTAAATATATTCACATCACCAAATAATTGATTCAAACACACTGTTTTGTAATGAAGGTAGCCTCAGTAGCACTCTGTAGGGTAGCTGTCACATCCTGACCTTAGTTCCTTTTTTATGTCTCTATTTTAGTTTGGTCAGGGCGTGAGTTGGGGTGGGCATTCTATGTTATGTGTTCTATGTTTTCTATTTCTATGTGTTTGGCCTGGTACGGTTCCCAATCAGAGGCAGCTGGCAATCGTTGTCTCTGATTGAGAACCATACTTAGGCAGACTGCTTTCCCACTATGGGTTGTGGGTAGTTATTTTCTGTATAGTGTTTTCGTTTTACCTTACAGAACTGTTTTGTTATTTTTTGTGTTCGGTTTAATAAATATACCATGAACAGTTACCACGCTGCACATTGGTCCGATCCATACTATTCCTCATCAGAAGAGGAAGACAATCGTTACAGGAGCACCATGATGTAGCCAGAGGACAGCTAGCTTCTGTCCTCCTCTAGGTACATTGACTTCAATACAAAACCTAGGAGGCTCATGGTTCTCACCCTCTTCCATAGACTTACACAGTAATTATGACAACTTCCAGAGGACGTCCTTCAACCTATCAGAGCTCTTGCAGCATGAACTGACATGTTGTTCACCCAATCAAAGGATCAACGAATCAAAGGATCAACAAATCTAGTATTGAAAGCATAAGCTACAGCTAGCTATCACTGCAGTGTATAAAATGTGGTGAGTCGTTGATTTAAAGCGAGAGAAGGCAACAGTTGGAACAGTTTTTAGTGGTTTTTATATGAAGGTTTGGCTTGTAAAGTTTGGCTTGTAAAGACAGCTAATGTGTTGTGTCCTGAAGTCCACAAGAAAAGGGAAAAGGTGAGGAGGAGGAGAGCGTGTAGATGCGAGAAGGAATTATAGAATGAGCAAAATATTCATGCGGTTTGTATGTGGCTGCTAAGAAAGTGTATCAATTCATTCTGTTGAAAAAAAAAAAAAAGTTTCTTATTAAAAATGGAAGCCAACGGAATGAAACGTGTATAAACACACCTGAATTCGTCCAATAGAAACTCTTGTTTTTTGCAACTGTTGGACTAATGATTGCACCCTACATCAATCAGCTAGATGCAGGCAAGAGTGTGCATGGTGGAATTTGAATGTGTCACTCACTGTCTGTCACCTTGATTACCTTCACACCTACTTGTAAACGTTAAGTCGTAGTCTAGGCTGTAGCAACATCACGATGGGTATAGGAACAAGTTTAGTATCACGTAGAAGTATAACCCTATTGATGTTACAATGAGATGGGTGAATGGTTTTTGAATGACAGTCATCCAATATGCTGAAATAGAAATAAAGTCTCGTTAAAAAATACAAGTGTCCTCCCTCATATTAAACGCCTCGACCATCACTACACTCTAGAGACGATCACCAACCAACTTGACAGAATTTGAAGAATTATTTATGTGCAAATATTGTATAATCCAGGTGTTCAAAGCTCTTAGAGACTTTACCCCCCAAAAAAAGACTCAACAGCTGTAATCACTGCCAAAGGTGATTCTAACATGTATTGACTCAGGGGTGTGAATACATTTTCAAAACATTTGCCTAAAAAAAAATTTGTTTTCACATGTTTTCACTTTGTCATTATGGGATATTGCATGTAGATGTGTGAGGGAGAAAAAAAACATCTATGTTGAATCCCCGCGGTAACGCAACGACAATCTGGGGAAAGTGAAGGGGTGTGAATAAAATCTGTATTTTTCCCCTCTTGTTTTATTCAGGTATAAGACTGTCCCTCTTCCAAAGAGAAGGGAGGGAAGTGCGAACACAAAACCAGGTGGGAATTATCTACCTGTGACTCTGACCTAGTCCTGAACACATGGAACTGTAAACAGGCTGAAAGCTGAGGCCCACTTCACCCTGGTGATTCATTAGCAGCTCTGGGTGGAGAAGCACACACAGCTTAGAAAATAAAATAAATGAGAGTAGCCTTGTGCCTTGTGACCTTTTCTCACTCTCTTTCTCCTTCTCTTTCTCCCTCTCTTTCTCCCTCTTTTTCTCCCTCTTTTTCTCCCTCTTTTTCTCCCTCTCCTTCTCCCTCTCTTTCTCCCTCTCTTTCTCCCTCTCTTTCTCCTTCTCCTTCTCCCTCTCTTTCTCCCTCTCTTTCTCCTTCTCTTTCTCCTTCTCCCTCTTTTTCTTCCTCCCTTTCTCCCCCTCTTTCTCTTTCTTCCTCCCTTTCTCCCCCTCTTTCTCTTTCTTCCTCTCTTTCTCCTTATATTTCTTTCTTCCTCTCTTTCTCATTCTCTTTCCCACTCTCTTTATTCTTATTTTTCTCTTTCTTCCTCTCTTTCTTCCTCTCTTTCTCCATCTCTTTCTCCCTCTCCTTTCCCCACATAAACAGAACAGAAATAATATAGCTATCCGGCTGTCGGACCGGACCGGACCCGCAGTTGGAAAAACCTGTGGCCCCCACTGTTTCAATAAAATGTGTGCTTCATAATTCTCCGATAAATGTGTTACACTTTATAGCTCTATAATCAGCCAGGCTATACGGGATTTACTTAACCAAGGTCATCCATCATATAAATACTTACATTGAAACATTTAACCACACCATGCATGTGTGCCTGTGTCCTAGATGGCACCCTATTACCTATATTGTGCAGACTCTGGTCAAAAGTAGTGCACTAAGTAGGGAATAGGATGTCAGTTAGACGTTCTCTCGGAGAGAAAAGGCCACACTTCATCTCCAACATGTTTCAGTGTTAACGGCAAATCATTTCCATGCAGAGAGAGGAGCCTAGTGAGTAGCGGACTCTGAATGGTTTGTATAGTTTTGTCTCTCCTGTTTTGTGATCAGCGTGTATTATTATTCAGGCTTGTCTTGTGCT